>NW_026529885.1:0-33581 GCF_028500815.1 Rissa tridactyla
GGTAGGGCCGCGTCTCTGGCGACAGCTCCCACGCCCGAAGAGCCAGGAGGGAAAGCCGTGCCTCGTTGGAAAGCTCTTTGGCAGCCGCTCGCGTGGCCCCACAGCCCGTGGGGGCTGCGGGCTTTTCTGGCGGCCGTCAGCCTCACTGCCACCAGCGCCCACGTGGCGCCGCCGCGCCAGCCTGCGAAGCATTTTCCGGTAGGGCCGCGTCTCTGGCGACAGCTCCCACGCCCGAAGAGCCAGGAGGGAAAGCCGTGCCTCGTTGGAAAGCTCTTTGGCAGCCGCTCGCGTGGCCCCACAGCCCGTGGGGCTGCGGGCTTTTCGGCGGCCGTCAGCCTCGGCGACACCGGCGCCCACGTGGCGCCGCCGCGCCAGCCTGCGAAGCATTTTCCGGTAGGGCCGCGTCTCTGGCGACAGCTCCCATGCCCGAAGAGCCAGGAGGGAAAGCCGTGCCTCGTTGGAAACCTCTTTGGCAGCCGCTCGCGTGGCCCCACAGCGCGTGGGGCTGCGGGCTTTCCGGCAGCCGTCAGCCTCGGCGCCACCTGCACCCACGTGGCGCCGCCGCGCCAGCCTGCGAAGCATTTTCCGGTAGGGACGCGTCTCTGGCGACAGCTCCCACGCCCGAAGAGCCAGGAGGGAAAGCTGTGCCTCGTTGGAAAGGTCTTTGGCAGCCGCTCGCGTGGCCCCACAGCCCGTGGGGCTGCGGGACTTTCCGGCGGCCGTCAGCCTCGGCGACACCAGCGCCCACGTGGCGCCGCCGCGCCAGCCTGCGAAGCATTTTCCGGTAGGACCGCGGCTCTGGCGACAGGCTCCCACGCCCGAAGAGCCAGGAGGGAAAGCCGTGCCTCGTTGGAAAACACTTTGGCAGCCGCTCGCGTGGCCCCACAGCCCGTGGGGGCTGCGGGCATTCCGGCAGCCGTCAGCCTCGGCGCCACCGGCGCCCACGTGGCGCCGCCGCGCCAGCCTGCGAAGTATTTTCCGGTAGGGCCGCGGCTCTGGCGACAGCTCCCACGCCCGAAGAGCCAGGAGGGAAAGCCGTGCCTCGTTGGAAAGCTCTTTGGCAGCCGTTCACGTGGCCCCACAGCCCGTGGGGCTGCGGGGCTTTTCGGCGGCCGTCAGCCTCGGCGCCACCTGCGCCCACGTGGCGCCGCCACACCAGCCTGCGAAGCATTTTCCGGTAGGGCCGCGTCTCTGGCGACAGCTCCCACGCCCGAAAGAGCCAGGAGGGAAAGCCGTGCCTCGTTGGAAAGCTCTTTGGCAGCCGCTTGAGTGGCCCCACAGCCCGTGGGGCTGCGGGCTTTCCGGCGGCCGTCAGCCTCGGCGACACCAGCGCCCACGTGACGACGCCGCGCCAGCCTGCGAAGCATTTTCCGGTAGGGCCGCGTCTCTGGCGACAGCTCCCACGCCCGAAGAGCCAGGAGGGAAAGCCGTGCCTCGTTGGAAAGCTCTTTGGCAGCCGCTCGCGTGGCCCCACAGCCCGTGGGGCTGCGGGCTTTTCTGGCGGCCGTCAGCCTCACCGCCACCAGCGCCCACGTGGCGCCGCCACACCAGCCTGCGAAGCATTTTCCGGTAGGGCCCCGTCTCTGGGCGACAGCTCCCACGCCCGAAGAGCCAGGAGGGAAAGCCGTGCCTCGTTGGAAAGCTCTTTGGCAGCCGCTCGCGTGGCCCCACAGCCCGTGGGGCTGCGGGCTTTTTTAGCAGCCGTCAGCCTCGGCGACACCAGCGCCCACGTGACGACGCCGCGCCAGCCTGCGAAGCATTTTCCGGTAGGGACGCGTCTCTGGCGACAGCTCCCACGCCCGAAGAGCCAGGAGGGAAAGCCGTGCCTCGTTGGAAACCTCTTTGGCAGCCGCTCGCGTGGCCCCACAGCCCGTGGGGCTGCGGGCTTTTCGGCGGCCGTCAGCCTCGGCGACACCGGCGCCCACGTGGCGCCGCCGCGCCAGCCTGCAAAGCATTTTCCGGTAGGGCCGCGTCTCTGGCGACAGCTCCCACGCCCGAAGAGCCAGGAGGAAAAGCTTGTGCGTCGTTGGAAAGGTCTTTGGCAGCCGCTCGCGTGGCCCCACAGCCCGTGGGGCTGCGGGCTTTCCGGCGGCCGTCAGCCTCGGCGCCACCTGCGCCCACGTGGCGCCGCCGCGCCAGCCTGCGAAGCATTTTCCGGTAGGACCGCGGCTCTGGCGACAGCTCCCACGCCCGAAGAGCCAGGAGGGAAAGCCGTGCCTTGTTGGAAAACTCTTTGGCAGCCGCTCGCGTGGCCCCACAGCCCGTGGGGCTGCGGGCATTCCGGCAGCCGTCAGCCTCGGCGCCACCGGCGCCCACGTGGCGCCGCCGCGCCAGCCTGCGAAGTATTTTCCGGTAGGGCAGCGGCTCTGGCGACAGCTCCCACGCCGAAGAGCCAGGAGGGAAAGCCGTGCCTCGTTGGAAAGCTCTTTGGCAGCCGCTCGCGTGGCCCCACAGGCCCGTGGGGCTGCGGGCTTTTCGGCGGTCGTCAGCCTCGGCGCCACCTGCGCCCACGTGGCGCCGCCACACCAGCCTGCGAAGCATTTTCTGGTAGGGCCGCGTCTCTGGCGACAGCTCCCACGCCCGAAGAGCCAGGAGGGAAAGCCGTGCCTCGTTGGAAACCTCTTTGGCAGCCGCTTGCGTGGCCCCACAGCCCGTGGGGCTGCGCGCTTTCCGGCGGCCGTCAGCCTCGGCGACACCCAGCGCCCACGTGACGACGCCGCGCCAGCCTGCGAAGCATTTTCCGGTAGGGCCGCGTCTCTGGCGACAGCTCCCACGCCCGAAGAGCCAGGAGGGAAAGCCGTGCCTCGTTGGAAAGCTCTTTGGCAGCCGCTCGCGTGGCCCCACAGCCCGTGGGGCTGCGGGCTTTTCGGCGGTCGTCAGCCTCAGCGCCACCTGCGCCCCACGTGGCGCCGCCACACCAGCCTGCGAAGCATTTTCTGGTAGGGCCGCGTCTCTGGCGACAGCTCCCACGCCCGAAGAGCCAGGAGGGAAAGCCGTGCCTCGTTGGAAAGCTCTTTGGCAGCCGCTTGCGTGGCCCCACAGCCCGTGGGGCTGCGCGCTTTCCGGCGGCCGTCAGCCTCGGCGACACCAGCGCCCACGTGACGACGCCGCGCCAGCCTGCGAAGCATTTTCCGGTAGGGCCGCGTCTCTGGCGACAGCTCCCACGCCCGAAGAGCCAGGAGGGAAAGCCGTGCCTCGTTGGAAAGCTCTTTGGCAGCCGCTCGCGTGGCCCCACAGCCCGTGGGGCTGCGGGCTTTTCTGGCGGCCGTCAGCCTCACTGCCACCAGCGCCCACGTGGCGCCGCCGCGCCAGCCTGCGAAGCATTTTCCGGTAGGGGCCGCGTCTCTGGCGACAGCTCCCACGCCCGAAGAGCCAGGAGGGAAAGCCGTGCCTCGTTGGAAAGCTCTTTGGCAGCCGCTCGCGTGGCCCCACAGCCCGTGGGGCTGCGGGCTTTTCGGCGGCCGTCAGCCTCGGCGACACCGGCGCCCACGTGGCGCCGCCGCGCCAGCCTGCGAAGCATTTTCCGGTAGGGCCGCGTCTCTGGCGACAGCTCCCATGCCCGAAGAGCCAGGAGGGAAAGCCGTGCCTCGTTGGAAACCTCTTTGGCAGCCGCTCGCGTGGCCCCACAGCGCGTGGGGCTGCGGGCTTTCCGGCAGCCGTCAGCCTCGGCGCCACCTGCACCCACGTGGCGCCGCCGCGCCAGCCTGCGAAGCATTTTCCGGTAGGGGACGCGTCTCTGGCGACAGCTCCCACGCCCGAAGAGCCAGGAGGGAAAGCAGTGCCTCGTTGGAAAGGTCTTTGGCAGCCGCTCGCGTGGCCCCACAGCCCGTGGGGCTGCGGACTTTCCGGCGGCCGTCAGCCTCGGCGACACCAGCGCCCACGTGGCGCCGCCGCGCCAGCCTGCGAAGCATTTTCCGGTAGGACCGCGGCTCTGGCGACAGCTCCCACGCCCGAAGAGCCAGGAGGGAAAGCCGTGCCTCGTTGGAAAACACTTTGGCAGCCGCTCGCGTGGCCCCACAGCCCGTGGGGCTGCGGGCATTCCGGCAGCCGTCAGCCTCGGCGCCACCGGCGCCCACGTGGCGCCGCCGCGCCAGCCTGCGAAGTATTTTCCGGTAGGGCCGCGGCTCTGGCGACAGCTCCCACGCCCGAAGAGCCAGGAGGGAAAGCCGTGCCTCGTTGGAAAGCTCTTTGGCAGCCGTTCACGTGGCCCCACAGCCCGTGGGGCTGCGGGCTTTTCGGCGGCCGTCAGCCTCGGCGCCACCTGCGCCCACGTGGCGCCGCCACACCAGCCTGCGAAGCATTTTCCGGTAGGGCCGCGTCTCTGGCGACAGCTCCCACGCCCGAAGAGCCAGGAGGGAAAGCCGTGCCTCGTTGGAAAGCTCTTTGGCAGCCGCTTGAGTGGCCCCACAGCCCGTGGGGCTGCGGGCTTTCCGGCGGCCGTCAGCCTCGGCGACACCAGCGCCCACGTGACGACGCCGCGCCAGCCTGCGAAGCATTTTCCGGTAGGGCCGCGTCTCTGGCGACAGCTCCCACGCCCGAAGAGCCAGGAGGGAAAGCCGTGCCTCGTTGGAAAGCTCTTTGGCAGCCGCTCGCGTGGCCCCACAGCCCGTGGGGCTGCGGGCTTTTCTGGCGGCCGTCAGCCTCACCGCCACCAGCGCCCACGTGGCGCCGCCACACCAGCCTGCGAAGCATTTTCCGGTAGGGCCCCGTCTCTGGCGACAGCTCCCACGCCCGAAGAGCCAGGAGGGAAAGCCGTGCCTCGTTGGAAAGCTCTTTGGCAGCCGCTCGCGTGGCCCCACAGCCCGTGGGGCTGCGGGCTTTTTAGCAGCCGTCAGCCTCGGCGACACCAGCGCCCACGTGACGACGCCGCGCCAGCCTGCGAAGCATTTTCCGGTAGGGACGCGTCTCTGGCGACAGCTCCCACGCCCGAAGAGCCAGGAGGGAAAGCCGTGCCTCGTTGGAAACCTCTTTGGCAGCCGCTCGCGTGGCCCCACAGCCCGTGGGGCTGCGGGCTTTTCGGCGGCCGTCAGCCTCGGCGACACCGGCGCCCACGTGGCGCCGCCCGCGCCAGCCTGCAAAGCATTTTCCGGTAGGGCCGCGTCTCTGGCGACAGCTCCCACGCCCGAAGAGCCAGGAGGAAAAGCTGTGCGTCGTTGGAAAGGTCTTTGGCAGCCGCTCGCGTGGCCCCCACAGCCCGTGGGGCTGCGGGCTTTCCGGCGGCCGTCAGCCTCGGCGCCACCTGCGCCCACGTGGCGCCGCCGCCCCAGCCTGCGAAGCATTTTCCGGTAGGACCGCGGCTCTGGCGACAGCTCCCACGCCCGAAGAGCCAGGAGGGAAAGCCGTGCCTTGTTGGAAAACTCTTTGGCAGCCGCTCGCGTGGCCCCACAGCCCGTGGGGCTGCGGGCATTCCGGCAGCCGTCAGCCTCGGCGCCACCGGCGCCCACGTGGCGCCGCCGCGCCAGCCTGCGAAGTATTTTCCGGTAGGGCAGCGGCTCTGGCGACAGCTCCCACGCCCGAAGAGCCAGGAGGGAAAGAAAGCCGTGCCTCGTTGGAAAGCTCTTTGGCAGCCGCTCGCGTGGCCCCACAGCCCGTGGGGCTGCGGGCTTTTCGGCGGTCGTCAGCCTCGGCGCCACCTGCGCCCACGTGGCGCCGCCACACCAGCCTGCGAAGCATTTTCTGGTAGGGCCGCGTCTCTGGCGACAGCTCCCACGCCCGAAGAGCCAGGAGGGAAAGCCGTGCCTCGTTGGAAACCTCTTTGGCAGCCGCTTGCGTGGCCCCACAGCCCGTGGGGCTGCGCGCTTTCCGGCGGCCGTCAGCCTCGGCGACACCAGCGCCCACGTGACGACGCCGCGCCAGCCTGCGAAGCATTTTCCGGTAGGGCCGCGTCTCTGGCGACAGCTCCCACGCCCGAAGAGCCAGGAGGGAAAGCCGTGCCTCGTTGGAAAGCTCTTTGGCAGCCGCTCGCGTGGCCCCACAGCCCGTGGGGCTGCGGGCTTTTCTGGCGGCCGTCAGCCTCACCGCCACCAGCGCCCACGTGGCGCCGCCGCGCCAGCCTGCGAAGCATTTTCCGGTAGGACCGCGGCTCTGGCGACAGCTCCCACGCCCGAAGAGCCAGGAGGGAAAGCCGTGCCTCGTTGGAAAACACTTTGGCAGCCGCTCGCGTGGCCCCACAGCCCGTGGGGCTGCGGGCTTTTCCGGCGGCCGTCAGCCTCACCGCCACCAGCGCCCACGTGGCGCCGCCACACCAGCCTGCGAAGCATTTTCCGGTAGGGCCGCGTCTCTGGCGACAGCTCCCACGCCCGAAGAGCCAGGAGGGAAAGCCGTGCCTCGTTGGAAACCTCTTTGGCAGCCGCTTGCGTGGCCCCACAGCCCGTGGGGCTGCGGGCTTTCCCGCGGCCGTCAGCCTCGGCGACACCAGCGCCCACGTGACGACGCCGCGCCAGCCTGCGAAGCATTTTCCGGTAGGGCCGCGTCTCTGGCGACAGCTCCCACGCCCGAAGAGCCAGGAGGGAAAGCCGTGCCTCATTGGAAAGCTCTTTGGCAGCCGCTCGCGTGGCCCCACAGCCCGTGGGGCTGCGGGCTTTTCGGCGGCCGTCAGCCTCGGCGACACCGGCGCCCACGTGGCGCCGCCGCGCCAGCCTGCGAAGCATTTTCCGGTAGGGCCGCGTCTCTGGCGACAGCTCCCATGCCCGAAGAGCCAGGAGGGAAAGCCGTGCCTCGTTGGAAACCTCTTTGGCAGCCGCTCGCGTGGCCCCACAGCCTGTGGGGCTGCGGGCTTTCCGGCAGCCGTCAGCCTCGGCGCCACCTGCACCCACATGGCGCCGCCGCGCCAGCCTGCGAAGCATTTTCCCGGTAGGGACGCGGCTCTGGCGACAGCTCCCACGCCCGAAGAGCCAGGAGGGAAAGCCGTGCCTCGTTGGAAAGCTCTTTGGCAGCCGCTCGCGTGGCCCCACAGCCCGTGGGGCTGCGGGCTTTCTGGCGGACGTCAGCCTCGGCGACACCGGCGCCCACGTGGCGCCGCTGCGCCAGCCTGCGAAGTATTTTCCGGTAGGGCCGCGGCTCTGGCGACAGCTCCCACGCCCGAAGAGCCAGGAGGGAAAGCCGTGCCTCGTTGGAAAGCTCTTTGGCAGCCGCTCGCGTGGCCCCACAGCCCGTGGGGCTGCGGGCTTTTCGGCGGCCGTCAGCCTCGGCGCCACCTGCGCCCACGTGGCGCCGCCACACCAGCCTGCGAAGCATTTTCCGGTAGGGCCGCGTCTCTGGCGACAGCTCCCACGCCCGAAGAGCCAGGAGGGAAAGCCGTGCCTCCTTGGAAAGCTCTTTGGCAGCCGGTCGCATGGCCCCACAGCCCGTGGGGCTGCGGGCTTTCCAGCGGCCGTCAGCCTCGGCGCCACTGGCGCCCACATGGCGCCGCGGCGCCAGCCTGCGAAGCATTTTCCGGTAGGGCCGCGGCTCTGGCGACAGCTCCCACGCCCGAAGAGCCAGGAGGGAAAGCCGTGCCTCGTTGGAAAGCTCTTTGGCAGCCGCTCGCGTGGCCCCACAGCCCGTGGGGCTGCGGGCATTCCGGCAGCCGTCAGCCTCGGCGCCACTGGCGCCCACGTGGCGCCGCCGCGCTAGCCTGCGAAGCATTTTCCGGTAGGGCCGCGTCTCTGGCGACAGCTCCCACGCCCGAAGAGCCAGGAGGGAAAGCCGTGCCTCATTGGAAAGCTCTTTGGCAGCCGCTCGCGTGGCCCCACAGCCCGTGGGGCTGCGGGCTTTTCGGCGGCCGTCAGCCTCGGCGACACCGGCGCCCACGTGGCGCCGCCGCGCCAGCCTGCGAAGCATTTTCCGGTAGGGCCGCGTCTCTGGCGACAGCTCCCATGCCCGAAGAGCCAGGAGGGAAAGCCGTGCCTCGTTGGAAACCTCTTTGGCAGCCGCTCGCGTGGCCCCACAGCCTGTGGGGCTGCGGGCTTTCCGGCAGCCGTCAGCCTCGGCGCCACCTGCACCCACATGGCGCCGCCGCGCCAGCCTGCGAAGCATTTTCCGGTAGGGACGCGGCTCTGGCGACAGCTCCCACGCCCGAAGAGCCAGGAGGGAAAGCCGTGCCTCGTTGGAAAGCTCTTTGGCAGCCGCTCGCGTGGCCCCACAGCCCGTGGGGGCTGCGGGCTTTCTGGCGGACGTCAGCCTCGGCGACACCGGCGCCCACGTGGCGCCGCCGCGCCAGCCTGCGAAGCATTTTCCGGTAGGGCCGCGTCTCTGGCGACAGCTCCCACGCCCGAAGAGCCAGGAGGGAAAGCCGTGCCTCGTTGGAAAGCTCTTTGGCAGCCGCTCGCATGGCCCCACAGCCCGTGGGGCTGCGGGCTTTCCGGCGGCCGTCAGCCTCGGCGCCACTGGCGCCCACATGGCGCCGCCGCGCCAGCCTGCGAAGCATTTTCCGGTAGGGCCGCGGCTCTGGCGACAGCTCCCACGCCCGAAGAGCCAGGAGGGAAAGCCGTGCCTCGTTGGAAAGCTCTTTGGCAGCCGCTCGCGTGGCCCCACAGCCCGTGGGGCTGCGGGCATTCTGGCAGCCGTCAGCCTCGGCGCCACTGGCGCCCACGTGGCGCCGCCGCGCTAGACTGCGAAGCATTTTCCGGTAGGGCCGCGTCTCTGGCGACAGCTCCCACGCCCGAAGAGCCAGGAGGGAAAGCCGTGCCTCATTGGAAAGCTCTTTGGCAGCCGCTCGCGTGGCCCCACAGCCCGTGGGGCTGCGGGCTTTCCGGCGGCTGTCAGCCTCGGCGACACCGGCGGCCACGTGGCGCCGTCACGCCAGCCTGCGAAACATTTTCCGGTAGGGCCGCGGCTCTGGCGACAGCTCCCACGCCCGAAGAGCCAGGAGGGAAAGCCGTGCCTCGTTGGAAAGCTCTTTGGCAGCCGCTCGCGTGGCCCCACAGCCCGTGGGGCTGCGGGGCTTTCCGGCGGCCGTCAGCCTCGGCGCCACCTGCGCCCACGTGGCGCCGCCGCGCCAGCCTGCGAAGCATTTTCCGGTAGGACCGCGGCTCTGGCGACAGCTCCCACGCCCGAACAGCCAGGAGGGAAAGCCGTGCCTCGTTGGAAAACTCTTTGGCAGCCGCTCGCGTGGCCCCACAGCCCGTGGGGCTGCGGGCATTCCGGCAGCCGTCAGCCTCGGCGCCACCGGCGCCCACGTGGCGCCGCTGCGCCAGCCTGCGAAGTATTTTCCGGTAGGGCCGCGGCTCTGGCGACAGCTCCCACGCCCGAAGAGCCAGGAGGGAAAGCCGTGCCTCGTTGGAAAGCTCTTTGGCAGCCGCTCGCGTGGCCCCACAGCCCGTGGGGCTGCGGGCTTTTCGGCGGCCGTCAGCCTCGGCGCCACCTGCGCCCACGTGGCGCCGCCACACCAGCCTGCGAAGCATTTTCCGGTAGGGCCGCGTCTCTGGCGACAGCTCCCACGCCCGAAGAGCCAGGAGGGAAAGCCGTGCCTCGTTGGAAAGCTCTTTGGCAGCCGCTTGCGTGGCCCCACAGCCCGTGGGGCTGCGGGCTTTCCGGCGGCCGTCAAGCCTCGGCGACACCAGCGCCCACGTGACGACGCCGCGCCAGCCTGCCAATCATTTTCCGGTAGGGCTGCGTCTCTGGCGACAGCTCTCACGCCCGAAGAGCCAGGAGGGAAAGCCGTGCCTCGTTGGAAAGCTCTTTGGCAGCCGCTCGCGTGGCCCCACAGCCCGTGGGGCTGCGGGCTTTTCTGGCAGCCGTCAGCCTCACCGCCACCAGCGCCCACGTGGCGCCGCCGCGCCAGCCTGCGAAGCATTTTCCGGTAGGGCCGCGTCTCTGGCGACAGCTCCCACGCCCGAAGAGCCAGGAGGGAAAGCCGTGCCTCCTTGGAAAGCTCTTTGGCAGCCGGTCGCATGGCCCCACAGCCCGTGGGGCTGCGGGCTTTCCGGCGGCCGTCAGCCTCGGCGCCACTGGCGCCCACATGGCGCAGCGGCGCCAGCCTGCGAAGCATTTTCCGGTAGGGCCGCGTCTCTGGCGACAGCTCCCACGCCCGAAGAGCCAGGAGGGAAAGCCGTGCCTCGTTGGAAAGCTCTTTGGCAGCCGCTCGCGTGGCCCCACAGCCGGTGGGGGCTGCGGGCATTCCGGCAGCCGTCAGCCTCGGCGCCACTGGCGCCCACGTGGCGCCGCCGCGCTAGCCTGCGAAGCATTTTCCGGTAGGGCCGCGTCTCTGGCGACAGCTCCCACGCCCGAAGAGCCAGGAGGGAAAGCCGTGCCTCATTGGAAAGCTCTTTGGCAGCCGCTCGCGTGGCCCCACAGCCCGTGGGGCTGCGGGCTTTTCGGCGGCCGTCAGCCTCGGCGACACCGGCGCCCACGTGGCGCCGCCGCGCCAGCCTGCGAAGCATTTTCCGGTAGGGCCGCGTCTCTGGCGACAGCTCCCATGCCCGAAGAGCCAGGAGGGAAAGCCGTGCCTCGTTGGAAACCTCTTTGGCAGCCGCTCGCGTGGCCCCACAGCCTGTGGGGCTGCGGGCTTTCCGGCAGCCGTCAGCCTCGGCGCCACCTGCACCCACGTGGCGCCGCCGCGCCAGCCTGCGAAGCATTTTCCGGTAGGGACGCGGCTCTGGCGACAGCTCCCACGCCCGAAGAGCCAGGAGGGAAAGCCGTGCCTCGTTGGAAAGCTCTTTGGCAGCCGCTGGCGTGGCCCCACAGCCCGTGGGGCTGCGGGCTTTCTGGCGGACCGTCAGCCTCGGCGACACCGGCGCCCACGTGGCGCCGCCGCGCCAGCCTGCGAAGCATTTTCCGGTAGGGCAGCGTCTCTGGCGACAGCTCCCACGCCCGAAGAGCCAGGAGGGAAAGCCGTGCCTCCTTGGAAAGCTCTTTGGCAGCCGGTCGCATGGCCCCACAGCCCGTGGGGCTGCGGGCTTTCCGGCGGCCGTCAGCCTCGGCGCCACTGGCGCCCACATGGCGCCGCCGCGCCAGCCTGCGAAGCATTTTCCGGTAGGGCCGCGGCTCTGGCGACAGCTCCCACGCCCGAAGAGCCAGGAGGGAAAGCCGTGCCTCGTTGGAAAGCTCTTTGGCAGCCGCTCGCGTGGCCCCACAGCCCGTGGGGCTGCGGGCTTTCCGGCAGCCGTCAGCCTCGGCGCCACTGGCGCCCACGTGGCGCCGCCCGCGCTAGCCTGCGAAGCATTTTCCGGTAGGGGCCGCGGCTCTGGCGACAGCTCCCACGCCCGAAGAGCCAGGAGGGAAAGCCGTGCCTCATTGGAAAGCTCTTTGGCAGCCGCTCGCGTGGCCCCACAGCCCGTGGGGCTGCGGGCTTTCCGGCGGCTGTCAGCCTCGGCGACACCGGCGGCCACGTGGCGCCGCCGCGCCAGCCTGCGAAGCATTTTCCGGTAGGGTCGCGTCTCTGGCGACAGCTCCCACGCCCGAAGAGCCAGGAGGGAAAGCCGTGCCTCGTTGGAAAGCTCTTTGGCAGCCGCTCGCGTGGCCCCACAGCCCGTGGGGCTGCGGGCTTTCCGGCGGCCGTCAGCCTCGGCGACACCAGCACCCACGTGGCGCCGCCACGCCAGCCTGCGAAACATTTTCCGGTAGGGCCGCGGCTCTGGCGACAGCTCCCACGCCCGAAGAGCCAGGAGGGAAAGCCGTGCCTCGTTGGAAAGCTCTTTGGCAGCCGCTCGCGTGGCCCCACAGCCCGTGGGGCTGCGGGCTTTCCGGCGGCTGTCAGCCTCGGCGACACCAGCGCCCACGTGACGACGCCGCGCCAGCCTGCCAATCATTTTCCGGTAGGGCCGCGTCTCTGGCGACAGCTCCCACGCCCGAAGAGCCAGGAGGGAAAGCCGTGCCTCGTTGGAAAGCTCTTTGGCAGCCGCTCGCGTGGCCCCACAGCCCGTGGGGCTGCGGGCTTTTCTGGCGGCCGTCAGCCTCACCGCCACCAGCGCCCACGTGGCGCCGCCGCGCCAGCCTGCGAAGCATTTTCCGGTAGGGCCGCGTCTCTGGCGACAGCTCCCACGCCCGAAGAGCCAGGAGGGAAAGCCGTGCCTCGTTGGAAAGCTCTTTGGCAGCCGCTCGCGTGGCCTCACAGCCCGTGGGGCTGCGGGCTTTTCGGCGGCCGTCAGCCTCGGCGACACCGGCGCCCACGTGGCGCCGCCGCGCCAGCCTGCGAAGCATTTTCCGGTAGGGCCGCGTCTCTGGCGACAGCTCCCATGCCCGAAGAGCCAGGAGGGAAAGCTGTGCCTCGTTGGAAAGGTCTTTGGCAGCCGCTCGCGTGGCCCCACAGCCCGTGGGGCTGCGGGCTTTCCGGCGGCCGTCAGCCTCGGCGCCACCTGCGCCCACGTGGCGCCGCCGCGCCAGCCTGCGAAGCATTTTCCGGTAGGACCGCGGCTCTGGCGACAGCTCCCACGCCCGAAGAGCCAGGAGGGAAAGCCGTGCCTCGTTGGAAAACACTTTGGCAGCCGCTCGCGTGGCCACACAGCCCGTGGGGCTGCGGGCATTCCGGCAGCCGTCAGCCTCGGCGCCACCGGCGCCCACGTGGCGCCGCCGCGCCAGCCTGCGAAGTATTTTCCGGTAGGGCCGCGGCTCTGGCGACAGCTCCCACGCCCGAAGAGCCAGGAGGGAAAGCCGTGCCTCGTTGGAAAGCTCTTTGGCAGCCGCTCACGTGGCCCCACAGCCCGTGGGGCTGCGGGCTTTTCGGCGGCCGTCAGCCTCGGCGCCACCTGCGCCCACGTGGCGCCGCCACACCAGCCTGCGAAGCATTTTCCGGTAGGGCCGCGTCTCTGGCGACAGCTCCCACGCCCGAAGAGCCAGGAGGGAAAGCCGTGCCTCGTTGGAAAGCTCTTTGGCAGCCGCTTGCGTGGCCCCCACAGCCCGTGGGGCTGCGGGCTTTCCGGCGGCCGTCAGCCTCGGCGACACCAGCGCCCACGTGACCGACGCCGCGCCAGCCTGCGAAGCATTTTCCGGTAGGGCCGCGTCTCTGGCGACAGCTCCCACGCCCGAAGAGCCAGGAGGGAAAGCCGTGCCTCGTTGGAAAGCTCTTTGGCAGCCGCTCGCGTGGCCCCACAGCCCGTGGGGCTGCGGGCTTTTCTGGCGGCCGTCAGCCTCGGCGACACCTGCGCCCATGTGGTGCCGCCGCGCCAGCCTGCGAAGCATTTTCCGGTAGGGCCCGCGTCTCTGGCGACAGCTCCCACGCCCGAAGAGCCAGGAGGGAAAGCCGTGCCTCGTTGGAAAGCTCTTTGGCAGCCGGTCGCTACGGCCCCACAGCCCGTGGGGGCTGCGGGCTTTTCGGCGGCCGTCAGCCTCGGCGCCACCTGCGCCCACGTGGCGCCGCCGCGCCAGCCTGCGAAGTATTTTCCTGTAGGGCCGCGGCTCTGGCGACAGCTCCCACGCCCGAAGAGCCAGGAGGGAAAGCCGTGCCTCATTGGAAAGCTCTTTGGCAGCCGCTCGCGTGGCCCCACAGCCCGTGGGGCTGCGGGCTTTTCGGCGGCCGTCAGCCTCGGCGACACCGGTGCCCACGTGGCGCCGCCGCGCCAGCCTGCGAAGCATTTTCCGGTAGGGCCGCGTCTCTGGCGACAGCTCCCACGCCCGAAGAGCCAGGAGGGAAAGCCGTGCCTCGTTGGAAAGCTCTTTGGCAGCCGCTCGCGTGGCCCCACAGCCCGTGGGGCTGCGGGCTTTCCGGCGGCCGTCAGCCTCGGCGACACCAGCGCCCACGTGACGACGCCTGCGCCAGCCTGCGAAGCATTTTCCGGTAGGGACGCGTCTCTGGCGACAGCTCCCACGCCCGAAGAGCCAGGAGGGAAAGCCGTGCCTCGTTGGAAAGCTCTTTGGCAGCCGCTCGCGTGGCCCCACAGCCCGTGGGGCTGCGGGCTTTCCGGCGGCCGTCAGCCTCGGCGCCATTGGTGCCCACGTGGCGCCGCCGCGCCAGCCTGCAAAGCATTTTCCGGTAGGGCCGCGGCTCTGGCGACAGCTCCCACGCCCGAAGAGCCAGGAGGGAAAGCCATGCCTCGTTAGAAAGTTCTTTGGCAGCCTCTCGCGTGGCCCCACAGCCCGTGGGGCTGCGGGCTTTTCGGCGGCCGTCAGCCTCGGCGACACCGGCGCCCACGTGGCGCCGCCGCGCCAGCCTGCGAAGCATTTTCCGGTAGGGCCGCGTCTCTGGCGACAGCTCCCACGCCCGAAGAGCCAGGAGGGAAAGCTGTGCCTCGTTGGAAAGGTCTTTGGCAGCCGCTCGCGTGGCCCCACAGCCCGTGGGGCTGCGGGCTTTCCGGCGGCCGTCAGCCCTCGGCGCCACCTGTGCCCACGTGGCGCCGCCGCGCCAGCCTGCGAAGCATTTTCCGGTAGGACCGCGGCTCTGGCGACAGCTCCCACGCCCGAAGAGCCAGGAGGGAAAGCCGTGCCTCGTTGGAAAACTCTTTGGCAGCCGCTCGCGTGGCCCCACAGCCCGTGGGGCTGCGGGCATTCCGGCAGCCGTCAGCCTCGGCGCCACCGGCGCCCACGTGGCGCCGCTGCGCCAGCCTGCGAAGTATTTTCCGGTAGGGCCGCGGCTCTGGCGACAGCTCCCACGCCCGAAGAGCCAGGAGGGAAAGCCGTGCCTCGTTGGAAAGCTCTTTGGCAGCCGCTCGCGTGGCCCCACAGCCCGTGGGGCTGCGGGCTTTTCGGCGGCCGTCAGCCTCGGCGCCACCTGCGCCCACGTGGCGCCGCCACACACCAGCCTGCGAAGCATTTTCCGGTAGGGGCCGCGTCTCTGGCGACAGCTCCCACGCCCGAAGAGCCAGGAGGGAAAGCCGTGCCTCCTTGGAAAGCTCTTTGGCAGCCGGTCGCATGGCCCCACAGCCCGTGGGGCTGCGGGCTTTCCAGCGGCCGTCAGCCTCGGCGCCACTGGCGCCCACATGGCGCCGCGGCGCCAGCCTGCGAAGCATTTTCCGGTAGGGCCGCGGCTCTGGCGACAGCTCCCACGCCCGAAGAGCCAGGAGGGAAAGCCGTGCCTCGTTGGAAAGCTCTTTGGCAGCCGCTCGCGTGGCCCCACAGCCCGTGGGGCTGCGGGCATTCCGGCAGCCGTCAGCCTCGGCGCCACTGGCGCCCACGTGGCGCCGCCGCGCTAGCCTGCGAAGCATTTTCCGGTAGGGCCCGCGTCTCTGGCGACAGCTCCCACGCCCGAAGAGCCAGGAGGGAAAGCCGTGCCTCATTGGAAAGCTCTTTGGCAGCCGCTCGCGTGGCCCCACAGCCCGTGGGGCTGCGGGCTTTTCGGCGGCCGTCAGCCTCGGCGACACCGGCGCCCATGTGGCGCCGCCGCGCCAGCCTGCGAAGCATTTTCCGGTAGGGCCGCGTCTCTGGCGACAGCTCCCATGCCCGAAGAGCCAGGAGGGAAAGCCGTGCCTCGTTGGAAAACCTCTTTGGCAGCCGCTCGCGTGGCCCCACAGCCCGTGGGGCTGCGGGCTTTCCGGCAGCCGTCAGCCTCGGCGCCACCTGCACCCACATGGCGCCGCCGCGCCAGCCTGCGAAGCATTTTCCGGTAGGGACGCGGCTCTGGCGACAGCTCCCACGCCCGAAGAGCCAGGAGGGAAAGCCGTGCCTCGTTGGAAAGCTCTTTGGCAGCCACTCGCGTGGCCCCACAGCCCGTGGGGCTGCGGGCTTTCTGGCGGACGTCAGCCTCGGCGACACCGGCGCCCACGTGGCGCCGCCGGCGCCAGCCTGCGAAGCATTTTCCGGTAGGGCCGCGTCTCTGGCGACAGCTCCCACGCCCGAAGAGCCAGGAGGGAAAGCCGTGCCTCGTTGGAAAGCTCTTTGGCAGCCGCTCGCATGGCCCCACAGCCCGTGGGGCTGCGGGCTTTCCGGCGGCCGTCAGCCTCGGCGCCACTGGCGCCCACATGGCGCCGCCGCGCCAGCCTGCGAAGCATTTTCCGGTTAGGGCCGCGGCTCTGGCGACAGCTCCCACGCCCGAAGAGCCAGGAGGGAAAGCCGTGCCTCGTTGGAAAGCTCTTTGGCAGCCGCTCGCGTGGCCCCACAGCCCGTGGGGCTGCGGGCATTCTGGCAGCCGTCAGCCTCGGCGCCACTGGCGCCCACGTGGCGCCTCCGCCCTAGACTGCGAAGCATTTTCCGGTAGGGCCGCGTCTCTGGCGACAGCTCCCACGCCCGAAGAGCCAGGAGGGAAAGCCGTGCCTCATTGGAAAGCTCTTTGGCAGCCGCTCGCGTGGCCCCACAGCCCGTGGGGCTGCGGGCTTTCCGGCGGCTGTCAGCCTCGGCGACACCGGCGGCCACGTGGCGCCGTCACGCCAGCCTGCGAAACATTTTCCGGTAGGGCCGCGGCTCTGGCGACAGCTCCCACGCCCGAAGAGCCAGGAGGGAAAGCCGTGCCTCGTTGGAAAGCTCTTTGGCAGCCGCTCGCGTGGCCCCCACAGCCCGTGGGGCTGCGGGCTTTCCGGCGGCCGTCAGCCTCGGCGCCACCTGCGCCCACGTGGCGCCGCCGCGCCAGCCTGCGAAGCATTTTCCGGTAGGACCGCGGCTCTGGCGACAGCTCCCACGCCCGAACAGCCAGGAGGGAAAGCCGTGCCTCGTTGGAAAACTCTTTGGCAGCCGCTCGCGTGGCCCCACAGCCCGTGGGGCTGCGGGCATTCCGGCAGCCGTCAGCCTCGGCGCCACCGGCGCCCACGTGGCGCCGCTGCGCCAGCCTGCGAAGTATTTTCCGGTAGGGCCGCGGCTCTGGCGACAGCTCCCACGCCCGAAGAGCCAGGAGGGAAAGCCGTGCCTCGTTGGAAAGCTCTTTGGCAGCCGCTCGCGTGGCCCCACAGCCCGTGGGGCTGCGGGCTTTTCGGCGGCCGTCAGCCTCGGCGCCACCTGCGCCCACGTGGCGCCGCCACACCAGCCTGCGAAGCATTTTCCGGTAGGGCCGCGTCTCTGGCGACAGCTCCCACGCCCGAAGAGCCAGGAGGGAAAGCCGTGCCTCGTTGGAAAGCTCTTTGGCAGCCGCTTGCGTGGCCCCACAGCCCGTGGGGCTGCGGGCTTTCCGGCGGCCGTCAGCCTCGGCGACACCAGCGCCCACGTGACGACGCCGCGCCAGCCTGCCAATCATTTTCCGGTAGGGGCTGCGTCTCTGGCGACAGCTCTCACGCCCGAAGAGCCAGGAGGGGAAAGCCGTGCCTCGTTGGAAAGCTCTTTGGCAGCCGCTCGCGTGGCCCCACAGCCCGTGGGGCTGCGGGCTTTTCTGGCAGCCGTCAGCCTCACCGCCACCAGCGCCCACGTGGCGCCGCCGCGCCAGCCTGCGAAGCATTTTCCGGTAGGGGCCGCGTCTCTGGCGACAGCTCCCACGCCCGAAGAGCCAGGAGGGAAAGCCGTGCCTCCTTGGAAAGCTCTTTGGCAGCCGGTCGCATGGCCCCACAGCCCGTGGGGCTGCGGGCTTTCCGGCGGCCGTCAGCCTCGGCGCCACTGGCGCCCACATGGCGCCGCGGCGCCAGCCTGCGAAGCATTTTCCGGTAGGGCCCCGTCTCTGGCGACAGCTCCCACGCCCGAAGAGCCAGGAGGGAAAGCCGTGCCTCGTTGGAAAGCTCTTTGGCAGCCGCTCGCGTGGCCCCACAGCCCGTGGGGCTGCGGGCATTCCGGCAGCCGTCAGCCTCGGCGCCACTGGCGCCCACGTGGCGCCGCCGCGCTAGCCTGCGAAGCATTTTCCGGTAGGGCCGCGTCTCTGGCGACAGCTCCCACGCCCGAAGAGCCAGGAGGGAAAGCCGTGCCTCATTGGAAAGCTCTTTGGCAGCCGCTCGCGTGGCCCCACAGCCCGTGGGGCTGCGGGCTTTTCGGCGGCCGTCAGCCTCGGCGCCACCGGCGCCCACGTGGCGCCGCCGCGCCAGCCTGCGAAGCATTTTCCGGTAGGGCCGCGTCTCTGGCGACAGCTCCCATGCCCGAAGAGCCAGGAGGAAAAGCCGTGCCTCGTTGGAAACCTCTTTGGCAGCCGCTCGCGTGGCCCCACAGCCTGTGGGGCTGCGGGCTTTCCGGCAGCCGTCAGCCTCGGCGCCACCTGCACCCCACGTGGCGCCGCCGCGCCAGCCTGCGAAGCATTTTCCTGTAGGGACGCGGCTCTGGCGACAGCTCCCACGCCCGAAGAGCCAGGAGGGAAAGCCGTGCCTCGTTGGAAAGCTCTTTGGCAGCCGCTGGCGTGGCCCCACAGCCCGTGGGGCTGCGGGCTTTCCGGCGGACGTCAGCCTCGGCGACACCGGCGCCCACGTGGCGCCGCCGCGCCAGCCTGCGAAGCATTTTCCGGTAGGGCAGCGTCTCTGGCGACAGCTCCCACGCCCGAAGAGCCAGGAGGGAAAGCCGTGCCTCCTTGGAAAGCTCTTTGGCAGCCGGTCGCATGGCCCCACAGCCCGTGGGGCTGCGGGCTTTCCGGCGGCCGTCAGCCTCGGCGCCACTGGCGCCCACATGGCGCCGCCGCGCCAGCCTGCGAAGCATTTTCCGGTAGGGCCGCGGCTCTGGCGACAGCTCCCACGCCCGAAGATCCAGGAGGGAAAGCCGTGCCTCGTTGGAAAGCTCTTTGGCAGCCGCTCGCGTGGCCCCCACAGCCCGTGGGGCTGCGGGCATTCCGGCAGCCGTCAGCCTCGGCGCCACTGGCGCCCACGTGGCGCCGCCGCGCCAGCCTGCGAAGCATTTTCCGGTAGGGTCGCGTCTCTGGCGACAGCTCCCACGCCCGAAGAGCCAGGGAGGGAAAGCCGTGCCTCGTTGGAAAGCTCTTTGGCAGCCGCTCGCGTGGCCCCACAGCCCGTGGGGCTGCGGGCTTTCCGGCGGCCGTCAGCCTCGGCGACACCAGCACCCACGTGGCGCCGCCACGCCAGCCTGCGAAACATTTTCCGGTAGGGCCGCGGCTCTGGCGACAGCTCCCCACGCCCGAAGAGCCAGGAGGGAAAGCCGTGCCTCGTTGGAAAGCTCTTTGGCAGCCGCTCGCGTGGCCCCACAGCCCGTGGGGCTGCGGGCTTTCCGGCGGCTGTCAGCCTCGGCGACACCAGCGCCCACGTGACGACGCCGCGCCAGCCTGCCAATCATTTTCCGGTAGGGCCGCGTCTCTGGCGACAGCTCCCACGCCCGAAGAGCCAGGAGGGAAAGCCGTGCCTCGTTGGAAAGCTCTTTGGCAGCCGCTCGCGTGGCCCCACAGCCCGTGGGGCTGCGGGCTTTTCTGGCGGCCGTCAGCCTCACCGCCACCAGCGCCCACGTGGCGCCGCCGCGCCAGCCTGCGAAGCATTTTCCGGTAGGGCCGCGTCTCTGGCGACAGCTCCCACGCCCGAAGAGCCAGGAGGGAAAGCCGTGCCTCGTTGGAAAGCTCTTTGGCAGCCGCTCGCGTGGCCTCACAGCCCGTGGGGCTGCGGGCTTTTCGGCGGCCGTCAGCCTCGGCGACACCGGCGCCCACGTGGCGCCGCCGCGCTAGCCTGCGAAGCATTTTCCGGTAGGGCCGCGTCTCTGGCGACAGCTCCCACGCCCGAAGAGCCAGGAGGGAAAGCCGTGCCTCGTTGGAAAGCTCTTTGGCAGCCGCTCGCGTGGCCCCACAGCCCGTGGGGCTGCGGGCTTTCCGGCGGCTGTCAGCCTCGGCGACACCGGCGCTCACGTGGCGCCGCCGCGCCAGCCTGCGAAGCATTTTCCGGTAGGGCCGCGTCTCTGGCGACAGCTCCCACGCCCGAAGAGCCAGGAGGGAAAGCCGTGCCTCCTTGGAAAACTCTTTGGCAGCCGCTCGCGTGGCCCCACAGCCCGTGGGGCTGCGGGCATTCCGGCAGCCGTCAGCCTCGGCGCCACCGATGCGCACGTGGTGCCGCCGCGCCAGCCTGCGAAGCATTTTCCGGTAGGGCCGCGTCTCTGGCGACAGCTCCCCACGCCCGAAGAGCCAGGAGGGAAAGCCGTGCCTCGTTGGAAAGCTCTTTGGCAGCCGCTCGCGTGGCCCCAGAGCCCGTGGGGCTGCGGGCTTTTCGGCGGCCGTCAGCCTCGGCGACACCGGCGCCCACTTGGCGCCGCCGCGCCAGCCTGCGAAGTATTTTCCGGTAGGGCCGCGGCTCTGGTGACAGCTCCCACGCCCGAAGAGCCAGGAGGGAAAGCCGTGCCTCGTTGGAAAGCTCTTTGGCAGCCGCTCGCGTGGCCCCACAGCCCGTGGGGCTGCGGGCATTCCGGCGGCCGTCAGACTCAGCGCCACCGGCGCCCACGTGGCGCCGCCGCGCCAGCCTGCGAAGCATTTTCCGGTAGGGGCCGCGGCTCTGGCGACAGCTCCCACGCCCGAAGAGCCAGGAGGGAAAGCCGTGCCTCCTTGGAAAACTCTTTGGCAGCCGCTCGCGTGGCCCCACAGCCCGTGGGGCTGCGGGCTTTCTGGCAGCCGTCAGCCTCGGCGACACCAGTGCCCACGTGGCGCCGCCGCGCCAGCCTGCGAAGCATTTTCCGGTAGGGCCGCGTCTCTGGCGACAGCTCCCACGCCCCGAAGAGCCAGGAAGGAAAGCCGTGCCTCGTTGGAAAGCTCTTTGGCAGCCGCTCGCGTGGCCCCACAGCCCGTGGGGCTGCGGGGTTTTCGGCGGCCGTCAGCCTCGGCGACACCAGTGCCCACGTGGCGCCGCCGCGCCAGCCTGCGAAGCATTTTCCGGTAGGGCTGCGGCTCTGGCGGACAGCTCCCATGCCCGAAGAGCCAGGAGGGAAAGCCGTGCCTCGTTGGAAAGCTCTTTGGCAGCCGCTCGCGTGGCCCCACAGCCCGTGGGGCTGCGGGCTTTCCGGCGGCTGTCAGCCTCGGCGCCACTGGTGCACACATGGCTCCGCCGCGCCAGCCTGCGAAGCATTTTCCGGTAGGGCCGCGGCTCTGGCGACAGCTCCCCACGCCCGAAGAGCCAGGAGGGAAAGCCGTGCCTCGTTGGAAAGCTCTTTGGCAGCCGCTCGCGTGGCCCCACAGCCCGTGGGGCTGCTGGCTTTTCGGCGGCCGTCAGCCTCAGCGCCACCAGCGCCCACGTGGCGCCGCCGCGCCAGCCCTGCGAAGCATTTTCCGGTAGGGCCGCGGCTCTGGCGACAGCTCCCACGCCCGAAGAGCCAGGAGGGAAAGCCGTGCCTCGTTGGAAAGCTCTTTGGCAGCCGCTCGCGTGGCCCCACAGACCGTGGGGCTGCGGGCTTTTCGGCGGCCGTCAGCCTCGGCGACACCGGCGCCCACGTGGCGCTGCCGCGCCAGCCTGCGAAGCATTTTCCGGTAGGGCCGCGGCTCTGGCGACAGCTCCCATGCCCGAAGAGCCAGGAGGGAAAGCCGTGCCTCGTTGGAAACCTCTTTGGCAGCCGCTCGCCTGGCCCCACAGCCCGTGGGGCTGCGGGCTTTCCGGCAGCCGTCAGCCTCGGCGCCACCTGCACCCACGTGGCGCCGCTGCGCCAGCCTGCGAAGCATTTTCCGGTAGGGCCGCGGCTCTGGCGACAGCTCCCACGCCCGAAGAGCCAGGAGGGAAAGCCGTGCCTCGTTGGAAAGCTCTTTGGCAGCCGGTCGCATGGCCCCACAGCCCGTGGGGCTGCGGGCTTTCCGGCGGCCGTCAGCCTCGGCGCCACTGGCGCCCACATGGCGCCGCCGCGCCAGCCTGCGAAGCATTTTCCGGTAGGGCCGCGTCTCTGGCGACAGCTCCCATGCCCGAAGAGCCAGGAGGGAAAGCCATGCCTCGTTAGAAAGTTCTTTGGCAGCCTCTCGCGTGGCCCCACAGCCCGTGGGGCTGCGGGCTTTCCGGCGGCCGTCAGCCTCGGCGCCACCTGCGCCCACGTGGCGCCGCCGCGCCAGCCTGCGAAGAATTTTCCGGTAGGGCCGCGGCACTGGCGACAGCTCCCACGCCCGAAGAGCCAGGAGGGAAAGCCGTGCCTCATTGGAAAGCTCTTTGGCAGCCGCTCGCGTGGCCCCAGAGCCCGTGGGGCTGCGGGCTTTTCGGCGGCCGTCAGCCTCGGCGACACCGGCGCCCACTTGGCGCCGCCGCGCCAGCCTGCGAAGCATTTTCCGGTAGGGCCGCGGCTCTGGTGACAGCTCCCACGCCCGAAGAGCCAGGAGGGAAAGCCGTGCCTCGTTGGTAAGCTGTTTGGCAGCCGCTCGCGTGGCCCCACAGCCCGTGGGGCTGCGGGCTTTCCGGCAGCCGTCAGCCTCGGCGCCACCTGCGCCCACGTGGCGCCACCGAGCCAGCCTGCGAAGCATTTTCCGGTAGGGCCGCGTCTCTGGCGACAGCTCCCACGCCCGAAGAGCCAGGAGGGAAAGCCGTGCCTCGTTGGAAACCTCTTTGGCAGCCGCTCGCGTGGCCCCACAGCCCGTGGGGCTGCGGGTTTTCCGGCGGCCGTCAGCCTCGGCGCCACCGGCGCCCACGTGGCGCCGCTGCGCCAGCCTGCGAAGCATTTTCCGGTAGGGCCGCGGCTCTGGCGACAGCTCCCACGCCCGAAGAGCCAGGAGGGAAAGCCGTGCCTCGTTGGAAAGCTCTTTGGCAGCCGCTCGCGTGGCCCCACAGCCCGTGGGGCTGCGGGCATTCCGGCGGCCGTCAGACTCAGCGCCACCGGCGCCCACGTGGCGCCGCCGCGCCAGCCTGCGAAGCATTTTCCGGTAGGGCCGCGGCTCTGGCGACAGCTCCCACGCCCGAAGAGCCAGGAGGGAAAGCCGTGCCTCGTTGGAAAGCTCTTTGGCAGCCGCTCGCGTGGCCCCACAGCCCGTGGGGCTGCGGGCTTTCCGGCAGCCGTCAGCCTCGGCGCCACCGGCGCCCACGTGGCGCCGCCGCGCCAGCCGGCAAAGCATTTTCCGGTAGGGCCGCGAATTTGGCGACAGCTCCCACGCCCGAAGAGCCAGGAGGGAAAGCCGTGCCTCGTTGGAAACCTCTTTGGCAGCCGCTCGCGTGGCCCCACAGCCCGTGGGGCTGCGGGCTTTCTGGCAGCCGTCAGCCTCGGCCACACCAGTGCCCACGTGGCGCCGCCGCGCCAGCCTGCGAAGCATTTTCCGGTAGGGCCGCGTCTCTGGCGACAGCTCCCACGCCCGAAGAGCCAGGAGGGAAAGCCGTGCCTCGTTGGAAAGCTCTTTGGCAGCTGCTCGCGTGGCCCCACAGCCCGTGGGGCTGCGGGCTTTTCGGCGGCCGTCAGCCTCGGCGACACCAGTGCCCACGTGGCGCCGCCGCGCCAGCCTGCGAAGCATTTTCCGGTAGGGCTGCGGCTCTGGCGACAGCTCCCATGCCCGAAGAGCCAGGAGGGAAAGCCGTGCCTCGTTGGAAAGCTCTTTGGCAGCCGCTCGCGTGGCCCCACAGCCCGTGGGGCTGCGGGCTTTCCGGCGGCTGTCAGCCTCGGCGCCACTGGTGCACACATGGCGCCGCCGCGCCAGCCTGCGAAGCATTTTCCGGTAGGGCCGCGGCTCTGGCGACAGCTCCCACGCCCGAAGAGCCAGGAGGGAAAGTCATGCCTCGTTAGAAAGTTCTTTGGCAGCCTCTCGCGTGGCCCCACAGCCCGTGGGGCTGCGGGCTTTCCGGCGGCCGTCAGCCTCGGCGACACCTGCGCCCACGTGGCGCCGCCGCGCCAGCATGCGAAGCATTTTCCGGTAGGGCCGCGTCTCTGGCGACAGCTCCCACGACCGAAGAGCCAGGAGGGAAAGCCGTGCCTCGTTGGAAAGCTCTTTGGCAGCCGCTGGCGTGGCCCCACAGCCCGTGGGGCTGCGGGCTTTTCAGCAGCCCTCAGCCTCGGCGACACCAGTGCCCATGTGGCGTCGCCACGCCAGCCTGCGAAGCATTTTCTGGTAGGGCCGCGGCTCTGGCGACAGCTCCCACGCCCGAAGAGCCAGGAGGGAAAGCCGTGCCTCCTTGGAAAGCTCTTTGGCAGCTGCTCGCGTGGTCCCACAGCCCGTGGGGCTGCGGGCTTTCCGGCAGCCGTCAGCCTCGGCGACACCAGTGCCCACGTGGCGCAGCCGCGCCAGCCTGCGAAGCATTTTCCGGTAGGGCCGCGGCTCTGGCGACAGCTCCCACGCCCGAAGAGCCAGGAGGGAAAGCCGTGCCTCCTTGGAAAGCTCTTTGGCAGCCGCTCGCGTGGCCCAACAGCCCGTGGGGCTGCGGGCTTTCCGGCGGCCGTCAGCCTCGGCGACACCGGCGCCCACGTGGCGCCGCCGCGCCAGCCTACGAAGCATTTTCCGGTAGGGACGCGGCTCTGGCGACAGCTCCCACGCCCGAAGAGCCAGGAGGGAAAGCCGTGCCTCGTTGGAAAGCTCTTTGGCAGCCGGTCGCATGGCCCCACAGCCCGTGGGGCTGCGGGCTTTTCGGCGGCCGTCAGCCTCGGCGACACCAGTGCCCACGTGGCGCCGCCGCGCCAGCCTGCGAAGCATTTTCCGGTAGGGCGGCGGCTCTGGCGACAGCTCCCATGCCCGAAGAGCCAGGAGGGAAAGTCATGCCTCGTTAGAAAGTTCTTTGGCAGCCTCTCGCGTGGCCCCACAGCCCGTGGGGCTGCGGGCTTTCCGGCGGCCGTCAGCCTCGGCGACACCTGCGCCCACGTGGCGCCGCCGCGCCAGCATGCGAAGCATTTTCCGGTAGGGCCGCGTCTCTGGCGACAGCTCCCACGCCCGAAGAGCCAGGAGGGAAAGCCGTGCCTCGTTGGAAAGCTCTTTGGCAGCCGCTGGCGTGGCCCCACAGCCCGTGGGGCTGCGGGCTTTTCAGCAGCCGTCAGCCTCGGCGACACCGGCGCCCACGTGGCGTCGCCGCGCCAGCCTGCGAAGCATTTTCTGGTAGGGCCGCGGCTCTGGCGACAGCTCCCACGCCCGAAGAGCCAGGAGGGAAAGCCGTGCCTCGTTGGAAAGCTCTTTGGCAGCTGCTCGCGTGGTCCCACAGCCCGTGGGGGCTGCGGGCTTTCCGGCAGCCGTCAGCCTCGGCGACACCAGTGCCCACGTGGCGCAGCCGCGCCAGCCTGCGAAGCATTTTCCGGTAGGGCCGCGGCTCTGGCGACAGCTCCCACGCCCGAAGAGCCAGGAGGGAAAGCCGTGCCTCGTTGGAAAGCTCTTTGGCAGCCGCTCGCGTGGCCCCACAGCCCGTGGGGCTGCGGGCTTTTCGGCGGCCGTCAGCCTCAGCGCCACCAGCGCCCACGTGGCGCCGCCACGCCAGCCTGCGAAGCATTTTCCGGTAGGGCCGCGGCTCTGGCGACAGCTCCCACGCCCGAAGAGCCAGGAGGGAATGCCGTGCCTCGTTGGAAAGCTCTTTGGCAGCCGCTCGCGTGGCCCCACAGCCCGTGGGGCTGCGGGCTTTTCGGCGGCCGTCAGCCTCGGCGACACCGGCGCCCACGTGGCGCCGCCGCGCCAGCCTGCGAAGCATTTTCCGGTAGGGCCGCGGCTCTGGCGACAGCTCCCATGCCCGAAGAGCCAGGAGGGAAAGCCGTGCCTCGTTGGAAAGCTCTTTGGCAGCCGCTCGCCTGGCCCCACAGCCCGTGGGGCTGCGGGCTTTCCGGCAGCCGTCAGCCTCGGCGACACCTGCACCCACGTGGCGCCGCTGCGCCAGCCTGCGAAGCATTTTCCGGTAGGGCCGCGGCTCTGGCGACAGCTCCCACGGCCGAAGAGCCAGGAGGGAAAGCCGTGCCTCCTTGGAAAGCTCTTTGGCAGCCGGTCGCATGGCCCCACAGCCCCTGGGGCTGCGGGCTTTCCGCCAGCCGTCAGCCTCGGCGACACCAGTGCCCACGTGGCGCCGCCGCGCCAGCCTGCGAAGCATTTTCCGGTAGGGCTGCGGCTCTGGCGACAGCTCCCATGCCCGAAGAGCCAGGAGGGAAAGCCGTGCCTCGTTGGAAAGCTCTTTGGCAGCCGCTCGCGTGGCCCCACAGCCCGTGGGGCTGCGGGCTTTCCGGCGGCTGTCAGCCTCGGCGCCACTGGTGCACACATGGCGCCGCCGCGCCAGCCTGCAAAGCATTTTCCGGTAGGGCCGCGGCTCTGGCGACAGCTCCCATGCCCGAAGAGCCAGGAGGGAAAGTCATGCCTCGTTAGAAAGTTCTTTGGCAGCCTCTCGCGTGGCCCCACAGCCCGTGGGGCTGCAGGCTTTCCGGCGGCCGTCAGCCTCGGCGACACCTGCGCCCACGTGGCGCCGCCGCGCCAGCATGCGAAGCATTTTCCGGTAGGGCCGCGTCTCTGGCGACAGCTCCCACGCCCGAAGAGCCAGGAGGGAAAGCCGTGCCTCGTTGGAAAGCTCTTTGGCAGCCGCTGGCGTGGCCCCACAGCCCGTGGGGCTGCGGGCTTTTCAGCAGCCGTCAGCCTCGGCGACACCGGCGCCCACGTGGCGTCGCCGCGCCAGCCTGCGAAGCATTTTCTGGTAGGGCCGCGGCTCTGGCGACAGCTCCCACGCCCGAAGAGCCAGGAGGGAAAGCCGTGCCTCGTTGGAAAGCTCTTTGGCAGCCGCTCGCGTGGTCCCACAGCCCGTGGGGCTGCGGGCTTTCCGGCAGCCGTCAGCCTCGGCGACACCAGTGCCCACGTGGCGCAGCCGCGCCAGCCTGCGAAGCATTTTCCGGTAGGGCCGCGGCTCTGGCGACAGCTCCCACGCCCGAAGAGCCAGGAGGGAAAGCCGTGCCTCGTTGGAAAGCTCTTTGGCAGCCGCTCGCGTGGCCCCACAGCCCGTGGGGCTGCGGGCTTTCCGGCGGCCGTCAGCCTCAGCGCCACCAGCGCCCACGTGGCGCCGCCACGCCAGCCTGCGAAGCATTTTCCGGTAGGGCCGCGGCTCTGGCGACAGCTCCCACGCCCGAAGAGCCAGGAGGGAAAGCCGTGCCTCGTTGGAAAGCTCTTTGGCAGCCGCTCGCGTGGCCCCACAGCCCGTGGGGCTGCGGGCTTTTCGGCGGCCGTCAGCCTCGGCGACACCGGCGCCCACGTGGCGCCGCCGCGCCAGCCTGCGAAGCATTTTCCGGTAGGGGCCGCGGCTCTGGCGACAGCTCCCATGCCCGAAGAGCCAGGAGGGAAAGCCGTGCCTCGTTGGAAACCTCTTTGGCAGCCGCTCGCCTGGCCCCACAGCCCGTGGGGCTGCGGGCTTTCCGGCAGCCGTCAGCCTCGGCGACACCTGCACCCACGTGGCGCCGCTGCGCCAGCCTGCGAAGCATTTTCCGGTAGGGCCGCGGCTCTGGCGACAGCTCCCACGCCCGAAGAGCCAGGAGGGAAAGCCGTGCCTCCTTGGAAAGCTCTTTGGCAGCCGCTCGCGTGGCCCCAACAGCCCGTGGGGCTGCGGGCTTTCCGGCGGCCGTCAGCCTCGGCGACACCGGCGCCCACGTGGCGCCGCCGCGCCAGCCTGCGAAGCATTTTCCGGTAGGGACGCGGCTCTGGCGACAGCTCCCACGCCCGAAGAGCCAGGAGGGAAAGCCGTGCCTCCTTGGAAAGCTCTTTGGCAGCCGGTCGCATGGCCCCACAGCCCGTGGGGCTGCGGGCTTTCCTGCGGCCGTCAGCCTCGGCGCCACTGGCGCCCACATGGCGCCGCCGCGCCAGCCTGCGAAGCATTTTCCGGTAGGGCCGCGGCTCTGGCGACAGCTCCCACGCCCGAAGAGCCAGGAGGGAAAGCCATGCCTCGTTAGAAAGTTCTTTGGCAGCCTCTCGCGTGGCCCCACAGCCCGTGGGGCTGCGGGCTTTTCGGCGGCCGTCAGCCGCAGCGACACCGGCGCCCACGTGGCACCACTGCGCCAGCCTGCGAAGCATTTTCCGGTAGGGCGGCGGCTCTGGCGACAGCTCCCACGCCCGAAGAGCCAGGAGGGAAAGCCGTGCCTCGTTGGAAAGCTCTTTGGCAGCTGCTCGCGTGGCCCCACAGCCCGTGGGGCTGCGGGCTTTTCGGCGGCCGTCAGCTTCGGCGACACCGCTGCCCACGTGGCGCCGCCGCGCCAGCCTGCGAAGCATTTTCCGGTAGGGCCGCGTCTCTGGCGAGAGCTCCCACGCCCGAAGAGCCAGGAGGGAAAGCCGTGCCTCGTTGGAAAGCTCTTTGGCAGCCGCTCGCCTGGCCCCACAGCCCGTGGGGCTGCGGGCTTTCCGGCGGCCGTCAGCCTCGGCGACACCGGCGCCCACGTGGCGCCGCCGAGCCAGCCTGCGAAGCATTTTCCGGTAGGGACGCGTCTCTGGCGACAGCTCCCACGCCCGAAGAGCCAGGAGGGAAAGCCGTGCCTCGTTGGAAAGCTCTTTGGCAGCCGCTCGCGTGGCCCCACAGCCCGTGGGGCTGCGGGCTTTTCGGCGGCCGTCAGCCTCGGTGACACCAGTGCCCACGTGGCGCCGCCGCGCCAGCCTGCGAAGCATTTTCCGGTAGGGCCGCGGCTCTGGCGACAGCTCCCACGCCCGAAGAGGCAGGAGGGAATGCCGTGCCTCGTTGGAAAGCTCTTTGGCAGCCGCTCGCGTGGCCCCACAGCCCGTGGGGCTGCGGGCTTTTCGGCGGCAGTCAGCCTCAGCGCCACCAGTGCCCACGTGGCGCCGCCGCGCCAGCCTGCGAAGCATTTTCCGGTAGGGGCCGCGTCTCTGGCGACAGCTCCCACGCCCGAAGAGCCAGGAGGGAAAGCCATGCCTCGTTGGAAAGCTCTTTGGCAGCCGCTCGCGTGGCCCCACAGCCCGTGGGGCTGCGCGCTTTCCGGCGGCCGTCAGCCTTGGCGACACCAGCGCCCACGTGACGCCGCCGCGCCAGCCTGCGAAGCATTTTCCGGTAGGGCCGCGGCTCTGGCGACAGCTCCCACGCCCGAAGAGCCAGGAGGGAAAGCCGTGCCTCGTTGGAAAGCTCTTTGTCAGCCCGCTCGCGTGGCCCCACAGCCCGTGGGGCTGCGGGCTTTTTAGCAGCCGTCAGCCTCGCCGACACCAGTGCCCACGTGGCGCCGCCGCGCCAGCCTGCGAAGCATTTTCCAGTAGGGCCGCGCTCTGGCGACAGCTCCCACGCCCGAAGAGCCAGGAGGGAAAGCCGTGCCTCGTTGGAAACCTCTTTGGCAGCCGCTCGCGTGGCCCCACAGCCCGTGGGGCTGCGGGCTTTTCGGCAGCCGTCAGCCTCGGTGACACCAGTGCCCACGTGGCGCCGCCGCGCCAGCCTGCGAAGCATTTTCCGGTAGGGCCGCGGCTCTGGCGACAGCTCCCATGCCCGAAGAGCCAGGAGGGAAAGCCGTGCCTCGTTGGAAAGCTCTTTGGCAGCCGCTCGCGTGGCCCCACAGCCTGTGGGGCTGCGGGCTTTCCGGCAGCCGTCAGCCTCGGCGCCACCTGCACCCACGTGGCGCCGCTGCGCCAGCCTGCGAAGCATTTTCCGGTAGGGCCGCGGCTCTGGCGACAGCTCCCACGCCTGAAGAGCCAGGAGGGAAAGCCGTGCCTCGTTGGAAAGCTCTTTGGCAGCCGCTCGCGTGGCCCCACAGCCCGTGGGGCTGCGGGCTTTCCGGCGGCCGTCAGCCTCGGCGCCACCTGCGCCCACATGGCGCCGCCGCGCCAGCCTGCGAAGCATTTTCCGGTAGGGCTGCGTCTCTGGTGACAGCTCCCACGCCCGAAGAGCCAGGAGGGAAAGCCGTGCCTCGTTGGAAAGCTCTTTGGCAGCCGCTCGCGTGGCCCCCACAGCCCGTGGGGCTGCGGGCTTTTCGGCGGCCGTCAGCCTCGGCGCCACTGGCGCCCACGTGGCGCCGCCGCGCTAGCCTGCGAAGCATTTTCCGGTAGGGCCGCGTCTCTGGCGACAGCTCCCACGCCCGAAGAGCCAGGAGGGAAAGCCGTGCCTCGTTGGAAAGCTCTTTGGCAGCCACTCGCGTGGCCCCACAGCCCGTGGGGCTGCGGGCATTCCGGCGGCCGTCAGCCTCGGCGCCACCGGTGCCCACGTGGCGCCGCCGCGCCAGCCTGCGAAGTATTTTCCTGTAGGGCCGCGGCTCTGGCGACAGCTCCCACGCCCGAAGAGCCAGGAGGGAAAGCCGTGCCTCGTTGGAAACCTCTTTGGCAGCCGCTCGCGTGGCCCCACAGCCCGTGGGGCTGCGGGCTTTTCGGCGGCCGTCAGCCTCGGCGCCACCGGTGCCCACGTGGCGCCGCCGCGCCAGCCTGCGAAGCATTTTCCGGTAGGGGCCCGCGTCTCTGGCGACAGCTCCCACGCCCGAAGAGCCAGGAGGGAAAGCCGTGCCTCGTTGGAAACCTCTTTGGCAGCCGCTCGCGTGGCCCCACAGCCCGTGGGGCTGCGGGCTTTCCGGCGGCCGTCACCCTCGGCGACACCAGCGCCCACGTGACGACGCCGCGCCAGCCTGCGAAGCATTTTCCGGTAGGGCCGCGGCTCTGGCGACAGCTCCCACGCCCGAAGAGCCAGGAGGGAAAGCCGTGCCTCGTTGGAAAGCTCTTTGGCAGCCGCTCGCGTGGCCCCACAGCCCGTGGGGCTGCGGGCTTTCCGGCGGCCGTCAGCCTCGGCGCCATTGGTGCCCACGTGGCGCCGCCGCGCCAGCCTGCGAAGCATTTTCCGGTAGGGCCGCGGCTCTGGCGACAGCTCCCCACGCCCGAAGAGCCAGGAGGGAAAGCCATGCCTCGTTAGAAAGTTCTTTGGCAGCCTCTCGCGTGGCCCCACAGCCCGTGGGGCTGCGGGCTTTTCGGCGGCCGTCAGCCTCGGCGACACCGGCGCCCACGTGGCGCCGCCCGCGCCAGCCTGCGAAGCATTTTCCGGTAGGGCCGCGTCTCTGGCGACAGCTCCCACGCCCGAAGAGCCAGGAGGGAAAGCCATGCCTCGTTGGAAAGGTCTTTGGCAGCCGCTCGCGTGGCCCCACAGCCCGTGGGGCTGCGGGCTTTCCGGCGGCCGTCAGCCTCGGCGCCACCTGCGCCCACGTGGCGCCGCCCGCGCCAGCCTGCGAAGCATTTTCCGGTAGGACCGCGGCTCTGGCGACAGCTCACACGCCCGAAGAGCCAGGAGGGGAAAGCCGTGCCTCGTTGGAAAACTCTTTGGCAGCCGCTCGCGTGGCCCCACAGCCCGTGGGGGCTGCGGGCATTCCGGCAGCCGTCAGCCTCGGCGCCACCGGCGCCCACGTGGCGCCGCCGCGCCAGCCTGCGAAGTATTTTCCGGTAGGGCCGCGGCTCTGGCGACAGCTCCCACGCCCGAAGAGCCAGGAGGGAAAGCCGTGCCTCGTTGGAAAGCTCTTTGGCAGCCGCTCACGTGGCCCCACAGCCCGTGGGGCTGCGGGCTTTTCGGCGGCCGTTAGCCTCGGCGCCACCTGCGCCCACGTGGCGCCGCCACACCAGCCTGCGAAGCATTTTCCGGTAGGGGCCGCGTCTCTGGCGACAGCTCCCACGCCCGAAGAGCCAGGAGGGAAAGCCGTGCCTCGTTGGGAAAGCTCTTTGGCAGCCGCTTGCGTGGCCCCACAGCCCGTGGGGCTGCGGGCTTTCCGGCGGCCGTCAGCCTCGGCGACACCAGCGCCCACGTGACGACGCCGCGCCAGCCTGCGAAGCATTTTTCCGGTAGGGCCGCGTCTCTGGCGACAGCTCCCACGCCCGAAGAGCCAGGAGGGAAAGCTGTGCCTCGTTGGAAAGCTCTTTGGCAGCCGCTCGCGTGGCCCCACAGCCCGTGGGGCTGCGGGCTTTTCTGGCGGCCGTCAGCCTCACCGCCACCAGCGCCCACGTGTCGCCGCCGCGCCAGCCTGCGAAGCATTTTCCGGTAGGGCCGCGTCTCTGGCGACAGCTCCCACGCCCGAAGAGCCAGGAGGGGAAAGCCGTGCCTCGTTGGAAAGCTCTTTGGCAGCCGCTCGCGTGGCCCCACAGCCCGTGGGGCTGCGGGCTTTTCGGCGGCCGTCAGCCTCGGCGACACCGGCGCCCACGTGGCGCCGCCGCGCCAGCCTGCGAAGCATTTTCCGGTAGGGCCCGCGTCTCTGGCGACAGCTCCCATGCCCGAAGAGCCAGGAGGGAAAGCCGTGCCTCGTTGGAAACCTCTTTGGCAGCCGCTCGCGTGGCCCCACAGCCCGTGGGGCTGCGGGCTTTCCGGCAGCCGTCAGCCTCGGCGCCACCTGCACCCACGTGGCGCCGCCGCGCCAGCCTGCGAAGCATTTTCCGGTAGGGACGCGTCTCTGGCGACAGCTCCCACGCCCGAAGAGCCAGGAGGGAAAGCCGTGCCTCGTGGGACAGCTCTTTGGCAGCCGCTCGCGTGGCCCCACAGCCCGTGGGGCTGCGGGCTTTCCGGCGGCCGTCAGCCTCGGCGACACCGGCGCCCACGTGGTGCCGCCACGCCAGCCTGCGAAGAATTTTCCGGTAGGGCCGCGTCTCTGGCGACAGCTCCCACGCCCGAAGAGCCAGGAGGGAAAGCCGTGCCTCGTTGGAAAGCTCTTTGGCAGCCGGTCGCATGGCCCCACAGCCCGTGGGGCTGCGGGCTTTCCGGCGGCCGTCAGCCTCGGCGCCACTGGCGCCCACATGGCGCCGCCGCGCCAGCCTGCGAAGCATTTTCCGGTAGGGCCGCGGCTCTGGCGACAGCTCCCACGCCCGAAGAGCCAGGAGGGAAAGCCGTGCCTCGTTGCAAAGCTCTTTGGCAGCCGCTCGCGTGGCCCCACAGCCCGTGGGGCTGCGGGCTTTTTAGCAGCCGTCAGCCTCGGCGACACCAGTGCCCACGTGGCGCCGCCGCGCCAGCCTGCGAAGCATTTTCCAGTAGGGCTGCGTCTCTGGCGACAGCTCCCACGCCCGAAGAGCCAGGAGGGAAAGCCGTGCCTCGTTGGAAATCTCTTTGGCAGCTGCTCGCGTGGCCCCACAGCCCGTGGGGCTGCGTGCTTTTCGGCGGCCGTCAGCCTCAGCGCCACCAGCGCCCACGTGGCGCCGCCGCGCCAGCCTGCGAAGCATTTTCCGGTAGGGCCGCGTCTCTGGCGACAGCTCCCACGCCCGAAGAGCCATGAGGGAAAGCCGTGCCTCGTTGGAAAGCTCTTTGGCAGCCGCTCGCGTGGCCCCACAGCCCGTGGGGCTGCGGGCTTTTCGGCGGCCGTCAGCCTCGGTGACACCAGTGCCCACATGGCGCCGCCGCGCCAGCCTGCGAAGCATTTTCCGGTAGGGCCGCGGCTCTGGCGACAGCTCCCATGCCCGAAGAGCCAGGAGGGAAAGCCGTGCCTCGTTGGAAACCTCTTTGGCAGCCGCTTGCGTGGCCCCACAGCCTGTGGGGCTGCGGGCTTTCCGGCAGCCGTCAGCCTCTGCGCCACCTGCACCCACGTGGCGCCGCTGCGCCAGCCTGCGAAGCATTTTCCGGTAGGGGCCGCGGCTCTGGCGACAGCTCCCACGCCTGAAGAGCCAGGAGGGAAAGCCGTGCCTCGTTGGAAAGCTCTTTGGCAGCCGCTCGCGTGGCCCCACAGCCCGTGGGGCTGCGGGCTTTCCGGCGGCCATCAGCCTCGGCGACACCTGCGCCCATGTGGTGCCGCCGCGCCAGCCTGCGAAGCATTTTCCGGTAGGGCCGCGTCTCTGGCGACAGCTCCCACGCCCGAAGAGCCAGGAGGGAAAGCCGTGCCTCGTTGGAAAGCTCTTTGGCAGCCGGTCGCACGGCCCCACAGCCCGTGGGGCTGCGGGCTTTTCGGCGGCCGTCAGCCTCGGCGCCACCTGCGCCCACATGGCGCCGCCGCGCCAGCCTGCGAAGCATTTTCCGGTAGGGCCGCGGCTCTGGCGACAGCTCCCACGCCCGAAGAGCCAGGAGGGAAAGCCGTGCCTCGTTGGAAAGCTCTTTGGCAGCCGCTCGCGTGGCCCCACAGCCCGTGGGGCTGCGGGCATTCCGGCGGCCGTCAGCCTCGGCGCCACC
>NW_026529886.1:0-33443 GCF_028500815.1 Rissa tridactyla
GTGACACGCCTCGCACACCCGTGGCATGTCCCGGGTGACACGTTTGCACGCCGCAGGTGGCACCCGTGTCACCCCGCACACGCGCCCGGCCCGCTGGGACACACGGGCTGGTGACACGTGTGCTCCGTGCGACACGCTGGCACACGGGTGGCAGAGCCCGGGGACACACCGGGGACACCCCAAAGCCCCCCTGGGCACCCCCTGCCCCCCCCCCCTTTGTGCGTGTCCCCCCCCCGTGTCCCCTGTCCCCCAAGGGCCCTTGTGTCCCCCCATGTCCCACCCGTGCCACATCCCCGCGTCCCCCCGTGTCCCCCCCACGTCCCTGTCCCCTGTCCCCTCCCAAGACCCCGTGTCCCCCCATGTCCCTCATGTCCCCCATATTCCCCGTGTCCCTCATCTCCCCCGTGTCCCCTGTGTCCCCCATGTCCCCCCACGACCCTCGTGTCCCCCCGTGTCACGCCCCCCCCCCCGCCCATGTACCCATGTCCCCACGTCCCCCATATTCCCCATGTCCCGTGTCCCCCCATGTCCCCCCATCTCCTGTGTCCCCCATGTCCCCCCCCATGTCCCACGTCCCCCGTGTCCCCCATCTCCCGTGTCCCCCATGTCCCCCCCCATGTCCCCCCATCTCCCGTGTCCCCCATGTCCCCCCCCATGTCCCACGTCCCCCGTGTCCCCCATCTCCCGTGTCCCCCATGTCCCCCATGTCCCATGTCCCACGTCCCCCGTGTCCCCCATCGCCCGTGTCCCCCATGTCCCCCCCCATGTCCCCCCATCTCCCGTGTCCCCCATGTTCCCCCCCATGTCCCACGTCCCCCGTGTCCCCCCGTGTCACGCCCCCCCCCCCCCCCGCCGCGCTCCCCCCCGCCCCATCGGCGGCAGCGGGACCCCCCAGGACCCCCCCGTGGGGTGACCCGCGTGTGCGGGGGGGTGCAGGGGGCAGCAGAGCGGCCCCACCCCCGCACCCATGGGTGCTGCCACGTGCGCTGCCCCCCCCCGCCCCCCCCCCCTCCCCGCTCAGCGGCTTTGGGCCGCAAATCCCCCGGGTCGGGCGGGGGGGGGCCCGGGGGGCGGCACCGCCATGGGGCTGGGCTGGCCGGGACCCCGGCCCCACCGCCGTGGGGGGCTCCCCATGGCCGCCCCCGCCTGCTGCCCCCCCTGCTGCCCCCTTGCCTGCCCCCCCCCCTGCTGCCCCCCCGCCTGCTGCCCCCCCTGCTGCCCCCTTGCCTGCCCCCCCCCTTGCTGCCCCCCCGCCTGCTGCCCCCTCTGCTGCCCCGTTGCCTGTCGCCCCCAGTGTCACCCCCCCCTGCTGCCCCCCCCCCTGCTGTCACCGCCCTTCGTGTCCCCCCCCAGGCTGCCCCCAGTGCCACCCCCCGCCCTGTCACCCCCAGTGTCACCCCCCCTGCTGCCCCCCCCCCTGCTGCTGCCCCCCACCCTGTCACCTTCAATGGCACCCCCCGCCCTGCTGCTCCCCTCCCCCGCCCTGCTGTGCCCCCCCCCGCTGCTGCCGCCCCCGCCGCCCCCGCCTGAGCATCAAGTGAAGGGGGGGCCCGGCCGCCCCAACCCCCCCGAGGACCCCCCGGGGACCCCCCGGGCCGGCACCAGCGGTGAGTATGGGGGGGCCCCCCCCCCCCCCCCCCGCAAGGTGGGGAAACTGAGGCACGGGCGGGGCTGACCTCCCTCTCCCCCCCCCTCCCCCGGGCTGTGTGAGGCTGGGAGGGCGTTTGCACGGGGGGGGGGCAGTTGCAAAGGGGGGGACAATTGCATGGTGGGGTAATTGCCCAAGGGCGGGGGCAATTGCTTGGGGGGGGGCATTTGCACGGTGGGGGGGGGCATTTACACCACGCCCGGGGTATTGGGGGGGGGAGGGGTCGGCACAGGAACTGGGGGGCGTTGTACAACCGCAGGGGGGGCATTTGCAGCGGGGGGGGGCTCCAATGGCTCGGGGGGGGGGGTCACAGCGCAGGATCGGCCCCACGTGCCCCTGTGACCCCCCCCACTAATCCCCTACGAGCCCTGGGCTGTGGGGGGAGACATGGGGCGGGGGGGGGGGTGTATGGGGCAGGGCTGTGGGGGCGGCACAGGGGGGATCTATGTGGCGGGGGGGGGATCTATGGGGCAGGGACGCCCCCGTCCCCGCCCGAGGCGCCGTGCGCATGCGCAGCTCGACCCCCCGCCCGGGACGAGGACTACAACTCCCGGCGTACCCCGCGCGGGGCCGGCGCCGCGCGCTGATTGGCTGCGGGGGCGGTTTGAACGGGGCGCGCGGCGCGGCCTGCACCCAACGGCGGTGGCGGCGGCGGCGGAGCGGGGTGAGGCCGCGGGGGGGCCCCGGGCCCGGGGTGGGGGGACCCGAAGCGGGGCTGAGGGGGGCCCGCCGGGCTCTGGGGGTGCCTGGAGCGGGGCTGAGGGGGTGTGAGACCTCGGGGGGGGGGGGGGCCGGGAGAGGGGCCGCCGGGGGGGTGGAACTAGGCCGCAACGGGGCCGTGAAGGGCCGGGGAGTGGGGTTGTGGGGTGTGAGCCCTTGGGGCGGGGGGAGAAGGGCTGTGGGCCTTAGGGGGGCTGGAGAGTGGAGTTGGGGGGGTGTAAGCCCTTGGGGGGGCCGGAGAGTGGGGGTGGGGTGGGGTGGGGAGACTTGCAGGCCGCGGGCCTGGGGGAAACCAGACCGCAATGGGGCCGTGAAAGGCTGGGGAGTGGGGCTGGAGGGGGCTGTGAGCCTCAAGGTGGGGCAAGAATTGGGGCTGGGGGGGGAGAGCCCTCGGGGGAGGCCGGGAGAAGGGCTGGGGTGGGGTGGGGGGGCCGCAAGCCCCGGGGAGGAAAACTTGAGGGGGCAAGACCAGGCCCCAAGGGGGCTGTGAGCCCTCCAGGGCAACGGCGAGTGGGGCTGGGGGGGCTGTATGCCTTAGGGGGGGGCGGAGAGTGGGGATGGGGGAGTTGTGAGCCCTAGAGGAGGGCAAGGAGTGGGGCTGGGGGGGCTGCCTTCACCCAAGTGGCTGTTGAGTGGGCCTTGGGGGGGGTTGTGAACCCTAGAGGTCCAAAGAAGGGGGCTGGAGGGGCCTGCTGTCCCTCAATGGGGGGCAGGGAGTGGGGCTGGGGGGGGGCTGCCATCCCCCGAAGGGCCAGGGATTGGGACTGGGGGCTCTGGAGGGTGGGGCTGGGGGCTCCCAGAGGCTGGAGAAGAGGGGGCTGGGAGCATTGAGGGGGGCCTGAGCGTTGCCTGCAAGCATTGGTGGAGGGGGGGGAGCTGTGGGGGTCTCACACCTTTCCCTGCCTGCCCCAGTCACCAGCCTGGTGTCGCGTATGAAGCCCCCCAGAGGAGCTGATCCTGCCGCCCCGATGGAGGGTGGGGAGGGCATCACCGAGCTGCTCACTGAGCTACGGGTGAGCCGGGGACCGGGGGGGCTCCGCTGCCGGCCCCACAGAGGGGGGACGACCCTCCCCTAGGGTGGGTGCCAGGTGTCTGACACCCTCCCCTCCTTAGGAATGCCTCTGCTGCTCCCCGGGAGACGCCTCCAGCACCAGCCAGGCCTCCCGGCTGCAGCGGCGCCGGGTCTGCGACAGGGTGCTGCGGGTCTGCGTGGAGCGCATGGCCCAGCCCGGGGGCTCCCCGGCACATGCCACCAGCCTGGTGGCCCTGGCCGAGGAAGCGTGCCAGGGCTACCTGTCCACTGTGCCACAACCAGCTCCCCTCTACTTGGAGAAGATCTTGTACCATCTGCTGAGGAACGCGGCCATGCGGGGGAGCGGCGAAGCCTGCTGGAGGGTGGCCAATCTCCTCCATGCCCGGCTACTGACTTACCGCCCCGGCCAGGTGCCCTCCAAGGACTTCACGGCCATCGCCTACAGCAGCTTCAGCGTCCTCTGGAAAGGGGCAGACGCCCTGGCCGAGCCTGAGCGGCCGCAGGAGGAGGGGAGAGGCGTCCTCTTGGTCCGTCTGCGAGCCCTGCGCTTCCTGCTGCTGCTGGAGGAGGACGGGGCAGCCTTGACGCTGCTGCAGCCCCCCTTCTTCACCTCCCAGACGGCGCAGCAGGCGGCTGCCGCCGCTGCCTTGTATGAAGCCCAGCAGACGTCATCCTCATCTTTCCTGGGCCGACAGCTCGGGGACTGTTTGCTCGCGGCGCTGCGAAAGGAGGTGACGGAGCCGCCCAGCCTCCAGCAATCCCTCTGCTTCTTTGAGCTCACCCTGGAGCAGTGCCGGCATCTCTGCAAGAGCGGAGAGTACAGGGAGGCTGAGGAGGCAGTGAAGGGTGCGAGGGGATTTCTGGGGACCGCAGGCGGCTCTGCAAAATCTTTCCATGACCCCCTGTCCCTCCTGGAGGCTGGGGTCCAGCTGAGCCAGGTGCTGGCCAAGAGCACTGGCCCTGCGGGGCCACCCTTCTCCCAGGCGGCGGCGGCTCTCAGAGCGGTGATGGAGGCCTCAGAGCTGTTCCTCAGGGTGCTGGCCGAGAGCTGCCAGTTCCTCATCTCCTCCCTTGGTGAGTACGTGAAGAGGAGCAAGCAGCAGCCCTTCGGCCGGGAGGACGTACTCAGCCTCTGCGCCTTCACCGAGGGGCACTACCGTGTCCTGCACCGACTGCTGCGGAGGGTAAGAGTGGGGCTGGGCGCGGGGCGACCTCGTACTGTGGCCTGTCAGAGCCTCTCAGCAGCTGGAGGATTCCTAACCCTGCTCCGGGCTGGATGCTCCCCTTAATCTATCAGCAGAGTGTCCCTCTCTGCCGTCCCCGTCCTGAGCAGCAGCACACGGTGCTGCCCGGGCCCCACAAACGCCACTTTTCTCCCTCCTTCCCCTCTGCAGGTTCCTCCTGATGGTGTCAAACAAAAGCTCATGGTGAAGCAGCTGCTCTACCACAGCCTCCAGCTCTTTGCCAGCGTGGCCTACGACGCCTTCCAGTGCTCCCAGGTACCAGTGGTGGAAGGGACGGTCACCCGCCCTGGGGGTGGGTGAGACCCTCGAGGTTCTGGGTGGCTTCTCCCTTCAGAGGTGGCACGTTGGGGTTGGAAGGGGCTGCCCGAGCCACCCCGGAGGGTGTCCTAGGGGTGCCCGGCAGCCTCTTGCCAGCCACCCTCTTCCTCTGCCCGCAGCTGTCGCAAACATCGGACTGGCTGGGACTGGAGCAGCTGACGGTGGGCTGCAGGAGGAGCGTGGCCTGGATGCTGGAGGCGTTGGAGGGGCTCCCCGAGAGCGAGCGAGCCAAGTACCTCGATGTCACTGGTCAGTGCCACGGCGGGTGGCACTAAACCTGGCTCCACAGCCCCGGCTCGGGCTGAATACGGTCACGGAGCTCACTGTCTGTGTCCCCGGGGAGCAACCGGGGGGTCGCTGTCGCAAAGTGTGCGGACGGTGGGGCCGGGGCAGAGGGTGACGGTCCCTGGCAGGACAAGGAGGCGGGCGGTTCTGTCTCTATCGCATCTCTAATATTTGGGTTTTGCTCATGGCAGCGTCATGCACGTTCAAGCTGGGCTACATCTTCTACAACCAGAACCTTCACGAGGAGGCCAGCGCCGTCTGCGAGCTCTTCTGCGCGAGGCTGCAGGCGGCAGATGCCTACGCGTGTCCCGAGATCCCCCCGGAGCGGGTGAGCGCTCCTCTGACGCTTCTGGCAGAAACGGGGCTGAACCCAACTCTCTGATCCCGGTGCCGGGCAGGAAAAGGAGAGGATGGGACCAGCTGTTGCTCCCCAATTCCCTGCTCCGAGGTCTTCCCTTCACCCGGGCGGGGAAGGGGGCTGCGGGAGGGGACATGGGAGGCAGGGGTTTCGGTCCTGCAGGGCGATGAAGCCGGTTCTCTGTGCTCTCCCTGCAGCTGCACAAATGCTTCAGGCTGCAGGTGGAAAACTACCGCAAGCTGGGGCGGGTGGAGAGAGCCCTGGAGTGCGTGGTGCAGTGGCTGGTCGCGCTGCGGGGCCGCGTCGGGGAGCTGCTGGCAGAGCCCGTCTCCCTCTGGGTCAGAGTCAAAACAGACGCTGCCAAACAGGGGAACGAGGAGTCACGGCTATGGTGAGACCTGGAAGGTTGCCCAGTGCGTGGGGGGTGGATGCTTCTTTTTTTTTTTTTTTTTTTTTTTTTTTTTTTGAGAGCTGCGGTTCCCAAGCTGGTAAAATGATGATGTTTCTCCCTGCGAGATGTTCCCGGCCCCACAACCCCCCTGCTACAGCTCCCCTTTCCCCCCCAGGACGTTGAAGGAAGGTTTGGAGGGGCACAACCTGGACACGGAGACCTTGGTGACCATCCTCTTTGCGGAGTTAAAGGCCTACAAGACCGTCCGAGCTGACACAGGGCAGGAACGCTACAACGTCCTCTGCGACCTGCTGGAAATCTGCTCGGAGGAGAGCGGCCGCCTGCACGAACGAGCCATCGGCTTGACGGAGCTGGCCCAGGTCTTGTGCTACCGCAGCTACGCCCAGCAGACGGAGTGGTGGGTGGATGCCGGCACATCGTGATCACCTCCCTGTGTCCCTGAAAGTCCCCGGGAAGCATTTGAGGGCCCTTGGGGCAGCAGGGGGGAGTTTTAAGAATCTGGAGTGTTATTGCTTCGTTTGGGGTCCTGGGGTGTATCTGTCCCTCCTCTTAAAATGGCCTGGGGGTTTTGGGGGCAGAAGGCTGTTTCTAATCCCTCTCTCTGGCAGCTCCTCCCTGGACTCGGTCCACGAAGCCTTGAGGCTGCTGGAGTTGGTGCCCAGGAGCGCCCAGAACCGGGACCGGCTCCTCGACGACCGGGCGCAGGCTCTGCTCTGGCTCTACATCTGCACCCTGGAGTCCAAGCTGGAGAAGGTGTGGGGAGGGCGGTATGGGGGAGGGGGCTGTGGGGTGCCAAAACAGGTCCCGATCTGGAAACACGGGGCTCCGCGCACGTGTGTGGTGCCCTCGGCCTTGCCGTCAACGCTCAGCGCTGCACCGCAGCCACCAAAAGCTACACGGACCCCACTGGCAACCCTGTGGTGTCCCTTAACGTGCGTCGTTAAAGCGTTAACAGCCTTCTCCCCGCCGCTGCAGAGCATCGAGAGGGACCAGAGAGCCAAAGCTCAGGGGGTGAAAAACCTGGATGACTTTGAGCCCAACGACCTCAACTACGAAGGCAGGCTGCTGGAGGACAGGTTCCTGTATGACGGCATCGCCTTCAACCTGGCAACAGAGACCGGTGAGGACCGTGGCAGGCTTAGGCTCTTTGAGGAGGCTCTGCAGGAGCTCTGGGTGTTGTGTTGGGGTGTCTCAGACCCGGGGTGTCCCTTCAGCTGTCTCCAAAAGCCTGGATGATGCCTTCATGCTGTGGAAGCAGCTCCTGGAGACACCGGGCGTCCCAGCCGTGCGCAGCCCTGAGCAGACCGTGGCCTCCCTGCACCTCCTGGCAGCGCTCTACAAGCTGATGGTCAAGGTAACGCAGCTGGGGGGGCGGCTGGGGGGGCGGCAGCCTCCCCGGGTGCACAGAGTCCCTCTGAGGGGGGTGTCTGAGTGTATCCTCGGGGGTTTTCCTTGCCCCCCAGCCCTTGCAGGCCATGGAGAGCTACCTGCTGGTCAGAGCCCTGTGCAGCGCGCTCGGGGACAGCCTGGGCACGGCCGGTGCCCTCTGCCAGGTCACCAAGCTGCTCTTCCAGCTGGAATGTCCCAGTTACGCCCAGGTAAGGGAGGGAAGGGGCCATGGGGCAAGCTCGGACCATCCCCGAGGCTGCAGCCCTCATGCCGGCGTCTGTGTTTCCAGCTTTTCCTGGAGGAGACGGAGTCCTGCCTGCAGAAAGCCGACAGCAGCAACGATTCCTACCTTCTGCTGCAGCAAACCTGCCTCCTGCTCCGCAGCCAGCTCTGCTGCGTCAACCGCCGGGTAAGGCCCCAAAAAACCCTTTTCTGCCTCAGAAGTAGTGTCAGAAGGTAAGAGGAGCCTGCAGCAGCTCTGGCTGTCACAGTACCTCTCGCTGGGGACCTTGGGCACGGGGACAGAACGTTTTTCTGCCCCTGCAGATTGAGGAGGGTCTCGCCCTGTTGCTGGGGGTGCTCCAGAACCCGGCTCTGCAAAAAATCACCAAGGTCTGGTACCTTCTGCGAGCCCACGTTCTTCGGTTGGCGGCCGTCTACCTGAGCCTCCCCCCTGCCTGCCTCTCACTGGAGCTCCGGCAGCGGATTTTCGGACAAGGTGAGTTGTCGAGGCGGGGTTTAAAACCCTCCCAGTTTGAGCAGGCTGACAGGGGTTGTGGGCAAAGCTCTGTGCAAATATTTCACCTCTGGGTTTCTCCGAACCAGCCCGTTTTTGGGGTGAGGAGAGGGAACGTTGGGGAATGGCTCTGTGCCGGGGCTGGGGAGGGTCTCGGTCGGTGCCGATACCCACGGCTGCCCTCCCACAGGGTGGAAAACGCCCGAGACGGCTCTCGCCGAAGCCCACAAGCTCTTCCGCGGCGTCATCCTCCTGCTGATGGGCGGCAACGTGCTGGGCTGTCAGACAACCGCCTCCGACGCCCAGTTTGTGGATTATGGTGAGCCGCTTCCTCGCGCGGACCGAAACCCAACCACTCCTCCGGAAAGAGTCAGGCTCCTCGCCTGCCTCTCTGGGAGGAGCAGCTCCGCTCACCTCCCCGTCCCGCCTTGTAGGGGACAACGTGCTGCTGAAGTGGCACGTGCTGGGTGACATGCTGGCCTGCTCGGAGCACCTGGTGGCCCTCCTCAGCAGGCTGGAGGTGGTGTGTAAAGCCAAAGCCTTCTGCTTGGAGGCCGTCAAGCTGGCCATGAAACTGCAAGCCATCCGGTGGTGAGTTGACCATGGAGGGAGGGGGAAAAACAGCCTGGCCTTGCTCTTGGGTGGTGCTTGGGTCCCCTGCGGCTGCGGGGGACGCTGGCATCTGTGTCCCTTGGTGGGGGGCTGGCCCTGGAGGGAGGGTTTGGTCTCTTCTTGGCTCGCTCTGGACCAAGAGCTGCTCTGGGGGGTGTGTTATCCCATGAATTCGGCTCGTTGGCTCAGACGCGAGGCCGTTCCTCGCTGCCTCCCTCCCACACGGCCCCGGGGATGGAGCGGTGGGTGTTGGGGGGGGGCTCTGAGGGCTGGTTTTTCCCCCCCGCCCCCTCCTAGGTGTGCTTCCTTCCTGGTGCTGAAGGCCCAGCTGGAGCTGCAGCAGAGCGAGCTGGAGCTGAGCCACTTCGACCTCCAGCAGGCTCTGTTCCTCCTGGAGTCCGACACAGGTGAGTCCCCGCTCCGGGGTCGGAGGAGGGGAATGGGACGGGGGCTGAGGTGAGCCCCGAGTCCGGGCAGTGCCGGAGGTGCCCCTTTTGCGCCTGCTTTCGGGCTGGGGTGAAAGATCTGTCTCGCGCAGACGCTGCCAGGGCAGCCAATCCCCATCACCCAGGAGGGTGCAGAGATGGGGGGTGACTCTCAGCCAGGTTTTGACTCATTGAGCGACTCTTCCATCCCATAAAGACGCAATTGGGAGAGCTGGAGTGTTGGGTCCAGCTTCCCGCACCCCTCCTGGGGCTGGCTCAGTGGGAGCTGGGGAGGGTTGCGCAGGGAGGATGCTGGAACAACCCTCCCCTCTGCCCGCAGAGTTTAAAACCAGCAAGAAGCAGAAGAGCCAGAGAAAAATTCTGCCCAGGAAAGGCAAACTGGAGGACAAGAAGCCCCGGGACCCTGTCTCTGAGCCCCCCAGGGAAGAGGACAGTTTCCTGAAAGGCCCCGAGCTGGAGTTTGTGCCCACAGCGAGCGGGGTGGAGAAGGCGGATGCTCTCATGGCCTCACCGGAGCTGAAGGTCCCGAAGAGGAAGAGACTGGCCTTCCTCGCCCACCCAGTGACCTGCCCCTGCTGCCTCTGCTCCGACCTGGCCCTCTCGGCGCTCTGCCTGCGCTGGCTCCTCTCCTGCGCCCGGAGCGAGCTGGCAGCGGGCAGCGCGGCCGAGGGGCTGGCTCTCATCCACGCCGTGCTGCCGCGCTGCGCCGCCGTGGCCGCCCGCTTCGCCACCCTGCTGCGGGACAAGCTGCGGGGCAGCTCCGTCGGCCGGGACCTGCCCGCCCTGGAGCTGCTGCACGATCTGGTGGCCGCCGGCTACGCCGCGTTGGCCCTTCAGAGCCTGGCCAGCCCCCAGCTGGCGGAGGAGCTGCAGGAGGAGCTGGAGACGGGGTTGACCTTCCTGGCGTCTTGCAGACCCCACTTGCCCAACCTGGAGGTCTCCAGGGCCAGCCTGCTGCTCACCAAAGCCATGGCTACTATTTGCTGCCTGGCCTCTAAGCACGGGGACTCCGTGGATGGTGTCTTTGCCAGTTCTTGGACCTTGCAGTTGCCCGTGCTGCCTCCGGCAGAGCCCAAAGAGGCGACTGTGCCCCAAACCCTCAAATCGGACAAGGCTCAACCCCAAAAGCGCAAAACCAAGCCCACGTTGGCCCCCGCCGTGCCCAAGCCCAGAGTGAAGAAGAACCAGAGAGCGAAGCCACTGTCTGTCCCCAACGCCGATGACATCTTTGCGCTGGGTGACTCGGACAGCGAGGTGCCCCCCATCGTCATCCGGCCGGCCACGGTGCCCTGCACGCCCTGCCAGAAATCCCGTCCCCCCGCCAGGGCGCACGCAGCCCCTGCTTCCAGGACTCCCTTCACCATCTTCAGTGAGTCCTCCCCACCAGCCAGCAAGTCCCGGCTCCTGCGAGCCCCCAAAGCCTCGGGGAGAGTCAAATCTCGCCTAAAAGTGAGTGGGGAGGGGGGTGAGGGGCCACCCAACGCGCCCGGCACAGCCCTGACACCCCCTTGTCCCTTCTCTTTAGGTGATGTTCAGCGATGACAGCGACGTGGAGGGTCTTGAAGCGGGGCTGACCCCCACTGCCGCCACCACCACCCGCAAGCCATCCCGTGCCCCAAAAGCTCTGTCCCCCAGATCTATGGGGTGCGGCGGTGCCCAGCCCCGGAGAGGGCGGCCGGGCACCCGCCGAGCCGGGGCTACGGAGGAGAAAAGGGAGCGGGCGACCCGCAGGGCTCCCGGCAAGAGAGCCGAGGAGGAACGGGAGTTTCTGAGGGCCATCGAGGAAGAGGAGAAAGAGAAGGTGGAGGAAGAGCTTGATCTCAGCTTCAAGGTCTTGCGGGCCTCTGAGGAAGAGGAGGGAGCCCCAGGTGAGCTGGGCTACTCCAGGGATTGATGGAGGTGGCGGGGGGGTGTCTTACCTTCACGCACCCCAAAGCGGTTGCATCGGGCTGTCCCCACCGTTGCCACCGCTCCGGTGACCAGGCACCTCTGTCCGTCCCCGCAGGCAGGACACGGTGTCCCCGGTGCAGGCAGGAGGAGCAGGAGGACATCGGGGATGGCCCAGCAGCGCGGTGGTGGCCCGACAGTGGGGACCCCCTGCCCGCGGAGGGGACCCTCTCCTCCCCCCGGCCCGCGGCTGGCGGTGAGCACCCGGCACGGTGGGGGCGGAAAGCTAAAGCTGAGGCTGTCCGTGAAGCGGGTGGCACCTCTGCCATAAAACATATTTAAATAACGTATAAGCAACACAAAAACGTATTTAAAATGGGTAAAAAAAAAAAACCCTCTACGGGCAGAGGGGAAACCCGCGGAGGAGGAGGAGGAGGGGCTGCTCCCTGGCGCCAGGGAAAGGAGTTTTAATTTTTGTCTCGTGTTTCGTAGAAGGGTTTGGGTCAAAGGGACCTTTAAAGCCCATTTAGTCCAAGGCCCTGCCGTGGCCAGGGACGTTCTCACCCACATCGGGTTGCTCGGAGCCCCGTCCAGCCCGGCCTGGGGTGTTTCCAGGGACGGGGCTTAACTTTCCGCCGGCTGGATACGACCCAAATCTATTTTAATTGGTAACGAGTTTGTTTTCCCCCAAACTGGGTTTGTTCTGGCTGGTGGGCGACCTCCTTGTCTTTATCTCCACCCACAGGGGGTTGGTTTTTTGGTCCTATTTCCTCCTCCTTTCCTGGGTGAGCGGCTGGGTGGGCGTCAGGCTGTTGGCCAAGGGTGACGTGAGGCTGCTCCGTGCCTGGGGGTGCTGGTTTTGGACTGGGAGCTGGTGGTTGTACCGGGGACGCCACGTCCCTCCCCTCGCCGCGTTGCCCCGAGGGCTCCCTGCCTGATCCTGCCCCGGGCTTTTGCTGCTTTGTCCCTTCCAGGCGTCCCCTCGCTGGACGCCGTCCTCGAGCTCCTGAAAGAGGCTTTCAACCTCGTCAGCCACTGCCCTCCTGGGGCGCTCTACAGCCAGCTCTGCCGCCTCCTGGCCCTGGGCCTGGGCAACCAGGACCCCCTTTCCACTGCCTACCTGCTCTCCGAGTCCGTCTCCGTCACCACCCGCCACCAGCTGCTCAGCGTCATCCACAGGAAGATCCAGTGAGTCCCTCGGCGTCCCCTCCCAGCGCGCGACGGAGAAGGGGCTCGCCCAGCGCCACCGTAGCCCCATCAAAGGTGATCCTTTTGGGGTGATAATTCTCCTTTCCCTCCGCAGCAAAGAGAAGAAGGCGGCGGGGGACGTGGCGGAGCAGCTCCGGGGGCTCTCCCTGCAGGAGGGGAGCTCTGCCCAGCGCAGCCACCACCTCGCCGAGCTCCAGAGACTCTTCGCGTTCAGCGCGGCGGGGCTGGGGTGCGGGGAGCGGGACGCCTTCCGCGCCCAGCTGCAGCAGATCCCCGCCGGTAAGAATCACACAATCACCGAATGGGTCGGGGTTGGAAAGGAGCTCTGGAGGTTGTTGGTCCAACTCGACGGCCGAGCGGATCACCCCAAGCCGGGTGGACACCTGGAGGCATCCAGCTGGGTTGGAATCTCTCCGGAGCGGAGACTCCGCACCCTCTCTGGGCAGCCTGTGCCAGGGCTCCGCTGCCCTCCCAGCAAAGAAGTTTTTCCTCGTGTCGAGATGGATTTTCCCATGTCCCAGCTTGTGCCCGTTGCCCCTTGTCCTGTCCCCGGGCACCACTGAGAAGAGTCTGGCCCCATCCTCTTGCCCCCTGCCCTTTAGTTCTTGCTGAGCGTTGATGAGATCCCCCCTCAGCCTGCGCTTCTCCGGGCGGAACAGCCCCGGGGCTCCCAGCCTTTCCCCAGCACAGAGATGCTCCAGCTCCTCATCATCCTTGTAGCCTCCGCTGGACTCTCTCCAGCACTTCCCCGTCCTTCTGGAACCGGGGAGCCCCAACTGGCCCCGGCGCTCCAGCCGCGGCCTCCCCAGGGCAGAGCAGGGGGGGAGGATGAACCTCCCTCGCGCCCCTGGCCACCCCAGGAGGCCTTCTTGGCCATGAGAGGACACTTGCTGGCCCACGGGCAACTTGTCCCCCAGGACTCGCGGGTCTCTTCCCCCAGCTCAGCCCCCGGCCCGTACTGGTGCGGGGGGTTCTTCCTCCCCGGGCGCAGCACCCTGCTGCATCTCCCGGGGTTCCTCTCCCCCCAGCTCTCTGCCTGGCCGGGTCTCGCTGGGTGGTGGCGCGGCCTTACTGGTGTGTCCCCCGCTCCTCCCAGTGGCGTTTCACCAGCAAAGGTGCCGGGGGGGCCGCTCTGTCCCCTCCCCCGGGGCCCTGATGAAGATATTGGGCCAGACCCAGCACCGATCCCTGGGGAACACCGATAATTTGGAAAGGGGCCACCTCGGGGGTGCCGAGTGACCCGTGGTGGCCTCTGGGCTGTCCTTAAGGTCCGGCTGTGACTTTCAGGGGTGACCGTCTGCGTCCTGACCCTGGCCGGCGTCCAGCCTGGCTCGGCGGGGGACACGCTGCTGCTGACGCGGCTGGAGAAGGACGCGGCTCCCCTCAGCATCCGCATCCCCACCGCCCTCGGCAAGGTGAGGGCAGGGGGTGGGCGAGGAGTGGGCCCCCCCCCGCCCCCCACCCCAGCCTTCGGGGCTTGTGTCATGGCTCTTTTCCTCTTCCAGGTCCCACTGCGTTCGGTGCTGAGCGACTTCGAGGCCATCCTGAAGGAGCAGAAGGAAGCCAACGGCTGCACGGACAAGCAGGACTGGTGGCTGCGCCGCTCCCAGTTGGACCACAGGATGAAGGTTGGGGGCGGGGGGAGCACAGCCGGGAGAGGGTTTGGGGTCTGCACCCCACCGCTGACTCCCTCGTCTCTTGCAGAGCCTCATCGAGACCCTGGAGACGCAGGTGCTGGGCTGCTGGAGGGGGGCCCTGCTCCCCGCTCCCCCCCCAGCCCGCTCTGGACGAGGAAGTCGCCCTCTTGCACCCCCAGCTCGACCGCTGCGGCTGGAGCCACCCCCATCCCGCCCTGCTCAAGGTGCCTGGCTTGGGGCAGGCATTTGGGGAGCCGAGCCCCTTGTTTTGCCACCCCTCACCCCCCCCTTCCTTTCCCCCCCCACCAGGTGCTGCTCAACGCCGCTCCCCTCCTCGCCCCCGAGGACGTGCGAGCCCTGGCCTTCGGCCTCTGCCCCGCGCAGCCCCGCCAGGCTCAGCTCCTCTTGCAGGAGGCAGTGGAAAAGCAGAGATCCTGCCCCGCGCAGCCCGGCGGATCCCTCGTCCTGGTTCTGGATAAAGTGAGACACATTTCCCCCCTCCCCCCCCCCCCCACCCACCCCCCCACCCCTTGCTGCTCCTTCATCGCTTCCCGGCCCTGCTTCCTCCTCTTCATGCCTTCCTCTTCCTCCCAGCACCTGCAGAAGCTGCCCTGGGAGAGCATGGGCTGCCTGAAGGCTGTGCCCGTCACCCGCCTCCCGTCCCTGCGCTTCCTGCTCAGCTACTCCCTGGCACAGGTGGTGAGAGAAGACGGGGGGGACCCTGCCTCCCTCAGCCCCCCTGGGATTTGGGGGCACCCCCCCAAACCCTGGCTCTGGGCTGACCCTCACTCCTTTCCCCCCCCCTCCCTGCTCCCTCCAGCAGCGCGCAGGGTCAGTGCTGAGCCGCGGCGTCAACCCCAGCAGCACCTTCTACGTCCTCAACCCCCACTGCAACCTCCTGGGCACCGAGGAGCGCTTTCGGGGCTGGTTCGAGAGGTGGGTGCGGAGCTCAGGGTGGCTCTGGTGGAGGGGCTGTACCCCCCCCCACCCCTTCTAACCCCCTCTCCCGCAGCGAGCCCGGCTGGAGGGGGGTGACCGGCGCCGTCCCCAGCCCCACGCAGATGCAGGCGGCTCTGCTGGAGCACGATCTCTACATGTGAGTGTCACCGGGGCTCCCTGGGGACACCCCGTGGGGGTGGGGGGGCGGGTATGGGGGCAGCTGGGGCTCACCCTGCTTTGGCTGGGGGGGGGGTGGGGATGGTGGAATGTTTCTCCCTGCAGCTACGCGGGGCACGGAGCGGGCGCCCGTTTTCTGGACGGCCAGACCATCGCCCGGCTGGATTGCCGCGCCGTGGCCCTGCTCTTCGGCTGCAGCAGCGCCGCGCTCGCCGTCCGCGGCAGCCTGGAGGGCTCCGGCATCGTCCTCAAGTACATCATGGCCGGCTGGTGAGCCCCGGGGGGGGGTTTCCCTAGCCTGGGGTGGGGCGGGGGGTGTCCCATACCCATCCCTGGGGTTTTTTTGGGGGTGTGACGCCCCTCCTGCCTTTCAGCCCCTTCGTCCTGGGCAACCTCTGGGACGTGACGGACCGGGACATCGACCGCTACGCGCAGGCGCTGCTGCAGGGCTGGCTGCGGGGGGGCTCGGGGGCCCCCCTCCTCGCCTACGTCGCCCAGGCCCGCCAAGCCCCCCGCCTCAAACACCTCATTGGGGCCGCCCCTGTCGCCTACGGGCTCCCCGTCTGCCTCCAGTGAGGGCTGGGGGGGGGTCCCCGCTCCCCCTGGTGAGGGCTGGGGGGGGGGGGGGGGGTGTCCCTTATTCCCCCAGTGAGGGCTGGGGCTTCCCTATTTGCCTCCAGTGAGGACTGGGGGGGGTCCCTGCTCCCTGCAGCAAGGCTGGGGGATCCCCCTCGTCCCCCCCCAGTGAGGGCTGGGGGGGTCCCTATCTGCCTCCAGGGAGGGCTGGGGGGGGTCCCTGGGGGCTGCAGTGAGGGCTGGGGGGAGCGGTTCTCCAACCCCAGGACACAGAGCAGGGTTGGGAGGGGGGTGCCAGTGTCTGCACCCACTTTTAGTCTGTTTTGGTTTATGCACCTGGTTTTATTTCCCTCTTTTCTGACAATAAAGCTGCTGCCTTTTGACCTAGCCCCCCCCCCCGCCTTGTGTCCCCTGCTCCCCACTTCTCCCCTCTCCCCCCACCTGGGGAAGACTCCCGAGGCTCCTGCCCCCTGCCCTCCTGCTGGAGGTCACCCAGAGCCCCCCCACCCCGGGTTTTGGGGTGGGGGGGGACCCCAGCAGTCCCCGGGGGGGGGGGGGGGGGGGGGGGCCACGCTCCTTGCTGAGGGTGGGTCCCCGTGTCGGTGCTCGGCTGCAGCCTCTGCCCCTGGGGGGGGACCCCTTTCCCTGGGGGGGGACACCTCGGGTGTCTTCCCTTTCCCTGGGGGGGGACACCCCCTTCCCTGGGGGACACCCCCCCACCACCTTTCCCTGGGGGGGACCCCGGGGCGCTGCCGGCCGCCGGCCGCCAGGGGGCGCTGTGGGGGCGGGGGCAGCGAGAGGCCCCCGGGAGGCGCCAGAGCGTCGAGGCGGCCCAAGATGGCGCAGACGGTGAACGTGGGGGAACTGACGCTGCCGCAGCTGGAGCTGCTCAAGGGGCAGCTCGACCAGGTGGGGCCGGGCCGGAGGGGGCCCTGTGGGCTGGGGGGGGATGTGTGGGGCCTGGCAGGGCCGGGGATGTGTATGTGTGGGGCTGGGGGGTTGTTGTGGGGCCTGGTAGGGCTGGGGGGAGGGATGTGTGGGGCCTGGTAGGGCCGGAGGTGTGGATGTGTGGGGCCCTGTGGGGCTGGGGGGAGGGATGTGTGGGGTCTGGCAGGGCCGGGGGGGTGTGGGTGTGTGGGGCCCTGTGGGGCTGGGGGGTTGTTGTGGGGCCTGGTAGGGCTGGGGGGAGTTGTGTGGAGCCTTGTGGGGCTGGGGGGGAATGTGTGGGGCCTGGCAGGGCCAGGGGGGTATGGGTATGTGGATGTGTGGGGCCCTGTGGGGCTGGGGGGAGGGATATGTGGGGTCTGGCAGGGCCGGGGGTGTGTGTGTGTGGATGTGTGGGGCCCTGTGGGGCTGGGGGGGGATGTGTGGGGCTTGGCAGGGCTGGGCGGGGGATGTACTGGGTCAGACTGGGCTGGGGGCAGGGATGTGTGGGGCCTGGCAGGGCCAGGGGGGTATGGGTATGTGGATGTGTGGGGCCCTGTGGGGCTGGGGGGGGATGTGTGGGGCTTGGCAGGGCTGGGCGGGGGATGTACTGGGTCAGACTGGGATGTGTGGGGCCCTGTGGGGCTGGGGGGGGATGTACTGGGTCAGACTGGGCTGGGGGGGGGGCGGGGATGTGTGGGGCCCTGTGGGGCTGGGGGGCCGGGTGTGGACTGGGCTGTGGAGGCTGGAGGGGGGATGTGTGGGGCCAGATTGGACTGGGGGGTGTGTGGGGGGGAGATGTACTGGGCCGGACTGGGTTGGGGGGGGCCAGACTGGGCTGGGACAGGGGGGCTGGACTGGGGTGGAACTGGGGGGGGGGTGGCCCTAGACCAGCCTGTGCCCTGGGGCACAAACTGGGTGCTGGTTTGGGGGGGGGGGGGACACGACACGACAAGGCTGGAGCTGCCCCGGCACTGTGTTCCCGGCCCCCCCCCCCAGGGCTGTGGGGCTGACGGACACCCCCCCCCCTGTGCTGACGGGGTGTCCCCCCCCCCCACCGGCTCCTGACCCCCCCAGGAAGTGGAGTTCCTCTCGTCCTCCATCGCCCAGCTCAAGGTGGTGCAGACCAAGTACGTGGAGGCCCGGGACTGTCTCAGCGTCCTCAGCAAGAGCAACGAGGGTGAGCGGGGAGGGCCCCCCCCCACCCCCCCGGGGGGCCAGTGCCCCCCGCCTTGGCCTTGCCAGCCCTGGGCCCCCCGCTCCCCCTCCCCAGGATGGCTCCTGGCCCACCCAGGGATGAGACATACCCAGCCCTGCCCTGACTCAGCCCCCTCGGGCCCCTTCTCTGGCACCTTGTGCGTGGTAGGGAGGCTGGGGGGGGGCACGGGGGGGGGGGGCTGGGGTGGCCCAGGTGTTCCCCCCCCCCCCCCAAGGTGTCCCTGTCCCCGCGCGCTTCCCTCACCCCCCTCTGCTTGTCTCCTCACAGGGAAGGACCTCCTGGTGCCGCTCACCAGCTCCGTATCCTTTCCTGCTCCCCCCCCTTCCCGGGGCTGCCGGTGCCAAACCAGTGCCCCCAGTAGCCCCCAGTATCCCCCGTCGGTGCCGGGATCCAGACCCACTCCTGGTTCCCTGTTTTCCCTGACTACCCCCCCCCCCCACCAGATGTACGTCCCCGGGAAGCTGTCGGACACGGAGCGGGTCCTGGTGGACGTGGGAACCGGCTACTACGTGGAGAAGGTGAGGGGCACCCGGGGGGGGGCACCACCCGCGGCAGAGGGGGGCGGCTTGGGGCCTTCCCTGGGGGGGGGCAGCACCCCCTGTTTGTGCTACAGAGGGCCCCCCTTCCCCCCTGTCTATCTCCCCTTTTTCCTTCCCCCCCCCTTTTTTTGCCCCTTCCCCTCATTTTCCCCTTTTTTCCCTCGCCCCCCTTTCCCCCCCCTTTCCCCCCCCTTCCCCCCCCTTCCCCCCCCTTTTTTCTCTCCCCCTTTTTTTCCTTCCTTCCCTTTTGCTCTTCCCCCTTCTCCCCCCTTCTCCCCCCTTCTCCCCCCTTCTCCCCCCCTTCTCCCCCCCTTCTCCCCCCCTTCTCCCCCCCTTCTCCCCCCCTTCTCCCCCCTTCTCCCCCCTTCTCCCCCCCTTCTCCCCCCTTTTTTTCACCCTCGACCCCCTCCCTTTTGCCCCCCCGCCCCCGCTTAACCCCCCCTCTCCCTTTTGCCCCCCCCCACCCCCCCCTCAGACAGCAGATGACGCCCGAGACTTTTTCAAACGCAAAATCGACTTCCTGACCAAGCAGATGGAGAAGATCCAGCCGGCGCTGCAGGAGAAACACGCCATGAAGCAGGGTGAGCGCCCGGCCCCCCCCCCTGCCCCCCCCCCCAGCTCTGTGACCCCCCCCCACCATGCTGCGTGTGTCCCGTCCCCGCCCCCCCCGGTGACTCCCCGGCCCCTTCTCTCCCCGCAGCCGTGGTGGAAATGATGAGCCAGAAGATCCAGCAGCTGACGGCCCTGGGCGCCGCGCAAGGTGCCACCACCAAGGCGTAGCCTTCGGCCTCGGGGGCTCCCCCCCTCCTCGCCATCGCCACCGGGACGCGAGGGGACACTGGAGGGCCCCCCACCTCGCTCCCGGTCCAGGTTATCCCCCCCCCCGCCATCCCGTCCGTCCCCGCTGCGCCGTCGCCAGCCCCCCCGTTGTTGTAGGCAGCTCCCGCTGCTGCCGCGCGGAATAAATGTTCCTTCTGGAAGTGGGTGCTTTTGGGATGGGGGGGACGGGGGACAGGCACAGTTTGGGGCGTATCCCGGGAATCCCACTGCTCCCCCCTCCCTCCCTGGGAGCCCCCACGTTCCTCCCCCCATGGGTTTTTTTACCCCAAGATAAAAAAAATCCACGTTCCCCCACAGAGAAGAGTTTTATTTCCTGGCCAAGGGCCCCCCCCGGCCGCGCTCCCCCCTCCCCTCCCATGGGGGCTGTCGAGGGTCCCCCTGGCTTCTACCCTATGTGTGCCCCCCCCCCCCCATGCCCCCCCCCCTGGCTATATACAGCTATCTATAAGGGCCCAACCCATGCGGGGGCACCGAGCTCCAGCCAGTGTCCATGGGGGGCCACATGAAGCACAACAGTGTCCGGTGTCACCTCGGTCCCCTGCCCGTGGCTCTGTCCATGTGTCCCCCAGCTCGCTGTCACCTCCTCCCCCTGGCTCCGTCCGTGGTGTCCCCTGGTATGGTGTCACCTCGTCCCACAGCTCCGTCCGTGTGTCCCCTGATGATGTGTCACCTCATCCCCTTGCCTTTGGCTCCGTCTGTGTGTCACCTCGTCCCCCTGCCTGTAGCTGTCTGTGTGTCCCTTGGTGTGGTGTCACCTCGTCCCCTTGCCTGTGGCTCCGTGTGTCCCCCAGCTCAGTGTCACCTTGTCCCTGTGCCCACGGCTCAGTCCATGTGTCCCCCAGCTTCATGTCACCTTGTCCTGTGCCCGTGGCTCCGTCCGTGTGTCCCCTGCCGTGGTGTCACCTTGTCCCTGTACCTGTGGCTCAGTCCGTGTGTCCCCCTGCTTGGTGTCACTGCGTCCCTGTACCTGCGGCTCCATCTGTGTATCCCCCAGCTTGGTGTCTCCACTCGTCCCTGTGCCCGTGGCTCTGTCCGTGTGTCCCCCAGCTCGGTGTCACCTTGTCCCTGTGCCCACAGCTCTGTCCTTGTGTCCCCAGCTTGGCGTCACCTCGTCCCTGTGCCCGCGGCTCCGTCTGTGTGTCCCTGGCGTGGTGTCACCTCGTCCCTGTGCCCGCGGCTCAGTCCGTGTGTCCCCTGGCGTGGTGTCACCTCGTCCCTGTGCCCGTGGCTCAGTCCGTGTGTCCCCTGGCGTGGTGTCACCGTGTCCCCTTGCCCGCGGCTCAGTCCGTGTGTCCCCCCCGGCTCTCAGCGGACGAAGAGGGGCTTGTGGACGCGCTTGTGGCGGTTGAGCGTGGCGCTGCGGGCGAAGCTCTCCCCGCACTCCACGCAGATGAAGGGCTCGTGCCCGTGGGCTTGCGCCCGGTGCCGCTCCAGCTCGGCCCCGTCGCGGCAGCTCTGCCCGCACTCGGGGCAGGCGGGGGGCTGCCCCCCGGCCCGTGCACCCGCTGGTGCTTGGCCAGGTTGGTGCTTTGGGCGAAGCCCGGCCGCACTGCCCGCAGCGGTGGGGCCGAGCCCCGGAGTGGGTGCGTTGGTGTTTGATGAGGTTTTTGCTCTGGGTGAAGCTCTTCCCGCACTCCCCGCAGCGGTAGGGCTTCTCCCCGGTGTGGATGCGCTGGTGCTGGATGAGGTTGGAGCTCCAGCTGAAGCTTTTGCCGCAGTCCCCGCAGCGGTAGGGCTTCTCCCCGGTGTGGGTGCGCCGGTGCTGGACCAGGTGGGAGTTTTGGCTGAAGCTCTTGCCGCACTCCCCGCAGGTGCTGGCCGTTCCCCGGTGTGAGTCCGCTGGTGCCGCAGCAGCTTTGACCAGTGGCTGAAGCTCTTCCCGCACTCGTTGCAGATAAAAGGGCGCTGGCGACCCCCCCGGTGGCGGCCCCCCCCCGCCTTCCCCTCCTTCCTCTTCCTCGCCGTAACCCCCCGTCGAGGTGGCGGCCCCCACGCTGGGCTGCCCCCCTCGTTTCTTGCTTTTGGGGGGCAGGGGGCTGTGGGGGATGACGGTCTGGATGATCTCGTGGGGCAGCACACTCGTCCTCGCAGTCGCTCACGATGCCGTCGTCAGCTGCGGGGGGATGGGGGGGACACACAGAGAGGCTGGGGAGGGGGGCTGGGGACAGACACACACACACCCCCCCCCGCCCCGGGACAGGGATGGGTGTCCCCCCTCCCCAGCGCCGCCATCGCCCCCTCCTCACCGATGTAGACCCTCCGGACCATGTCCCCCTCGTCCGAGTCGTGCAGCTCCACCACGCAGGGCTCCTCCTGCTCCATGGGCTCCTGGGGGGCAGCGGGGAGTCCTGAGCGCCCCCCCCCGTGAGCCCCAAACCCCCCCCCCCCCCCCCTCAGGCTGCCCAAACCACCCCCGGTTCCTCTCGGCTCTGTCACCTCCTTTCCTGTTGCGCCACGGCTGGTTCCTGCCCCCCCTCGGGGCCGCACCGGAGCGTGCCGGGAGCCTCCGTGTCCCCACGTCCCTTTGTGCCACCCCAAAATCCCACCCTGACACCCCCAAATGCCCTTGTGATGCCCCAAATCCCCTCGTAACGCCCCAAAATCCCACCGTGTCGCCCCCAGGTCCCCTCGTAACACCCCAAAATCCCGCTGTGTTGCCCCAAAAATCCCACCGTGACGCCCCCAAATCCCCTTGTACTGCCCCAAATCCCCCCGTGTCGCCCCAAAATCCTGCTGTCACCTCAAAAATCCCACCGTGCCACCCCAAATCCACTTGTACTGCCCCAAAATCCCACCGTGCCACCCCAAATCCCCTTGTAATACTGCAAAATCCCCGTGTCACCCCAAAAGCCCACTGTGTCACCCCAGTCCTCTTGTAATGCCCCAAATCCCAGTGTGGCCCCAAAATCCTGCTGTCACCCCAAAAATCCCACTGTGTCACCCCGAATCTCACCGTGTCGCCCCCAAATCCTCTTGTAACGCCCCAAAATCCCACCGTGTCGCCCCAAATCCCCTTGTAATGCCCCAAAATCCTGCTGTGTCACCCCAAAAATCCCACCGTGACACCCTAAATCCCCTTGTAACACCCCAAAATCCTGCTGTCACCCCAAAAATCCCACGTCACCCCAAATGCCATTGTTAATACCCCCAAATCCCGCTGTGTCACCCCAAATCCCCTCGTACTGCCCCCAAATCCCACTCTGCCCCCCCAAAATCCCCCCGTGCCCCCCCAAAATCCCCTCGTACTGCCCCCAAATCCCACTCTGCCCCCCAAAATCCCCTCGCGCCCCCCTCATCCCCCTGCACCCCATCCCCCCCCCCCAACACATTACCTGGGCTCCCGGGGGGGGTCGGGGGGGTCCCGCCGCTGCTGCTCTGCACTCAGCCCCGCGCCTCTGCCCTGCCGTCGCCCCCCGAGATCTGGGGGGGGGACACGGACACAGGCAGTTACAGCCCCGCAGCTGAGGCGGGGGGCACATTCCTCCCCCCCAAGTCTGCTCCCCCCTCCCCATCTGCCACCACCCAGGACTTGGGGGGGGCGGGGGCTGCAAATCCTGTCCCCCCCCGACCCATCGCCCCCTTCCCTCCCAGGGTGCCCCCCCCTTTTGCTCACAGCCGACTCCCCCCCCCCCATCCCGGGGGGGTCCTGCAGCACTAAGGGGGGGGGTGTTTGATGCCGCAGGGAACCCCCCCCAGGCCCCGTGGAGCCATCCCCTGGCGGCTGGGGGAGGGGGTGTCCCCGGTGCCCCCCCAAAAGTGCCTGAGCCCCCCCAGGGTGCCCAGAGCCCCCCAGAAGTGCCTGTAACCCCCCCCCAGGGTGGACACTGCACCCCAATAGTGTTGTGTCCGCCCCCCCCGAAGGTGCCCACCCCCCCCAGGAAGCCTGGTGCACCCCAAAATGCCTGCACACACCCCCCCCCCGCAGCATCCCAGTGCCCCCCGAGGTGCCCCACTGGTGTCCGTGACCCCCCCCTTAAATGCCTCGGGCACCCCAAAGGGGCACCTGCACCCCCAAAACTGACCAGTGCCCCCCCCCCCAAATTGCCCAGTGCCCCCCCAGGTTGCCCAGTGTCGTAGTCCCCCCCCGGTTCCCCAGTGCCCCCCCAAAGCAGCCCAGTGCTGCCCCCAAATTGCCTAGTACCGCCTAGTACCCCCCCCCCAGGTTGACCAGTGCACCCCTAAATTGCCCAGTGCCCCCCCAAAGCAGCCCAGTGCCCCCCCAAATTGCCTACTGCCACCCCCTGGTTTCCCAATGCACCCCAAAGATGCCCAGTGCCCCCCCAAAATTGCCCAGTGCCCCCCCCAGGTTGTCCAGTGCCCCCCCCAAAGCAGCCCAGTGCCCCCCCCAAATTGCCTACTGCCCCCCCCCAGGTTACCCAGTGCCCCCCCAAAGATGCCCAGTGCCCCCCCCCGTTCCCCAGTGCACCTCCAGAGCCAACCAGTGCCCCCCCCCAAGCCGCCCCCTGCACCCCCCCCGGGTTGCCGAGGGCACCCCCAAGCTGCCAAATGCCCCCCCTCGGGTGTCGCGGGGGGGGGCCGGCTCCTCTCCCAGAGTCCCCCCCACCCCCGGCACTGGAGACCCCCCAGCTCCGCCCGCCAGCACCGGGGGGGCCCTTTGTGGTGGGGGGGGGGCCCTTTGGGGTCTGTATGGGCTGAAAAAGCCCAATTTCCAGCCCCTGCAGCGGTGGGGGGGGGCACCGAGACCCAGCCCCGCGACACCCCCCCCTCAGAGACCCTAAACTGGGCCCCCCCCCAAAACTGGAGCGGGGGGGGGGGGGGCCACAAGAAAGAGGGGCCGGAGCCGCTTCCCACCCGAAACGCGCCCCCCCCCCCCCCCGCCTTCCAGGGGGCTGGGGGGGTGCATCCGAGCCCCCCCCGATGTGGGGGGGGAAGGGGGTCTTGCAGCATCGCCGCGGACGGGGGGGGGGGGAGCGCGGGCGCTGCGAGGCCGATGCACCACCCCCACCCCCCCCGCCGTTGCCCCCACACCCCCACCCCCGCCCCATCCCCTCTCCCTGCCTCAGTTTCCCCCCCCCCCCAACGCCCCCATTTATTTCGGGGGGGGGGGGGGGGTGGCGGCAACGCGGCCGCGAGGCACAAAGGAAAAGCGCCCGGACCACCCCCCCCCCCGCCCCGCAACGCCCCCCCCCGCCTCTCCCAGCCCCCACCCAACGCGGGGGGCCCTATATTTTTTAAAGCGGGGGGGGGTGTCCCCCCTCTCCTGCCCCCCCCCCCCCGAGCCTGAAGCCCATCCGTGTGTGTGTGTGTGTGTCCCCCCCCCCCCGCGAAAACCGCCGCCGGTCCCGACTCACCTCCGGGCGGCCGGAGCGCGGATGGCGCGGGGGGCTCTGGGAAGGGATGGGGGGGTCCGGGAAGGGGTGGGGGGGGGGGTGGGGGGGCCGGGGTTGGGAGGGGGCTGGCGCTGCCCCCCCCAGGCCCGAGGGTGGTGTTGGAAAGGGGAGGGGGGGGGGGGCCGGGAACAGGAAGGTCCCAGCGTCATCCCATTCCGCCGCTTTCCGCTTCCCGGGGCGAAACCTCGGGAAAAAAGCGGGGGAAAAGGGGGAAAAACGGGGGAAAAACGAGGGGGGGGGGCACCGGCCGCGACACCCCCAACCCCCCCCGGGCGGTGGGGAGGGATTTTTGTCCCTTCAGTGATGAAAATGAAGGATTGCGGGGGGGGTTGTTTATTTTTTTCCCCTCCGGCTCCGCTTGGAAAATGTTTCCAGGAAGGAGGATTTGGGAGGGGGCGGGGGGGGGGATTCACAAGGCGGAGGGGGGAATTTTGGGGGGGTGGGGGGTGGGGGGAGGGTAACGAGGAGCCGGAGCCCCCCCCCCCCCCCCCCCCCCCCGCTGCTTTGTGTAACGGCTCCGGCTCCAACCCGCCCCCCCCCGCGCGTTTCCCGCCCCCCCCCGGCAAAAAAAAATGGTTGGAAATTATGCAACGAGGCCCGAGCCTTCGTCAGCCGATCCCTTCGTCAGCGGGATCGCCTCGTTAGTGGGATCGCTTCATCAGTGGGATCGCTTCGTCAGCGGATCCCTTCGCTAGCAGGATCGCTTCGTTAGCAGATCCCTTCGTTAGCCGGATCGCTTCATCAGCAGATGCCTTCACTAGCGGGATCGCTTCATTATTGGGATCCCTTCGTTAGTGGATCCCTTCGCCAGCAGATCCCTTTGTTAGCGGATCCCTTCGTTAGTGGGATCGCTTCATCAGCGGATCCCTTCGTTAGCAGGATCGCTTCGTTAGCGGATCCCTTCGTTAGTGGGATCGCTTCATCAGCGGATGCCTTCGTTAGCGGGATTGCTTTGTTAGCGGATCCCTTCATTAGCGGGATCGCTTTGTTAGTGGATCCCTTCATTAGCTGCATCCCCTTGTTAGTGGATCCCTTCGTTAGGGGATCCCTTCGTTAGTGGGCTCCCTTCGCTAGTGGGATTCCTTCGCTAGCAAGATCGCTTCGTTAGCGGGATCGCTTCATTAGCAGGATCGCTTTGTTAGTGGATCCCTCCGTTAGCGGGATCCCTCCGTTAGCAGGATCGCTTCATTAGCGGGATCGCTTTGTTAGTGGATCCCTCCGTTAGCGGGATCCCTCCGTTAGCGGGATCACTTCATTAGCGGGATTGCTTTGTTAGTGGATCCCTTCATTAGCAGGATTGCTTTGTTAGTGGATCCCTCCGTTAGCGGGATCCCTTCGTTAGCGGGATCCCTCCGTTAGCAGGATCGCTTCATTAGCGGGATCGCTTTGTTAGTGGATCCCTCCGTTAGCGGGATCCCTTCGTTAGTGGGATCGCTTTGTTAGTGGATCCCTCCGTTAGCGGGATCCCTTCGTTAGTGGGATCGCTTTGTTAGTGGATCCCTTCGTTAGCGGGATCCCTTCGTTAGCGGGATCGCTTTGTTAGTGGATCCCTCCGTTAGCGGGATCCCTTCGTTAGCGGGATCGCTTTGTTAGTGGATCCCTCCGTTAGCGGGATCCCTTCGTTAGTGGGATCGCTTTGTTAGTGGATCCCTTCGTTAGCGGGATCCCTTCGTTAGCCGCGTCGTGCCCAGCTGGGCCCCAGGTTTTGGGGTGTCTGCAGCATCCCCCCCCCCCCCAAGGGTTTGGGGTGCGGGGGGGGGGGGGGGTCCCCTTTGTGCCCCCCCCCGGTGGCAGGTGACGCCGAGGTGGGACCCGTCCCCGCGGAAAATAATCCTTCCCACGGTGGCTCCGGTGTCACCGGGATGGTGCCACCAACCCCCCCCCTCCCCCCCAACCTCGGGGGGGGACCCCCCCACGTCCCGTCCCCCCCACGTCCCGTCCCCCCCCGCGACACCCCCCGGTTCCAAACCCAGGCGTCGAGGACGGCGCTCGGGGACCTTTTATTGATCTCGTCACCAGACACACACACACACCCCCCCCCGCCCCCCCCCGGCTTTTGGGGTGCTGGGGGTGCATCCCCCGTCCCCCCGTCCCCCCCCCCCAGTGGTGGCACCATCCGGCCCCGCTCCTGGCCACGGTGGCCCCCGAGGTGGGGCTGCCCCCCAAAAGTTGTCCCCATCCCGGTGTCCCCAACCCAGTGTCTCCATCCCGGTGTTCCCATCCTGGTGTCCCCATCCTGGTGTCCCCATCCTGGTCTTCCCATCCCAGCGTCCCCGTCCCCATCCTGGTGTCCCTATCCCAGTATCACCATCCCAGTGTCCCCATCCTGGTGTTCCCATCCCCACCCCCGGTGTCCCCATCCCACTGTCTTCATCCCAGCGTCCTCATCCCCATCCCGGTGTCCCCATCCCATAGTCCCCCATCCCATTGTCTCCATCCCAGTGTCCCCATCCCATTGTCCCCGTCCCCACCCCATTGTCCCCATCCCCATCCCAGTGTCCTCCTCTCCACCCTCATGTCCCCATCCCGGTGTCCCCACCCCATCCTCTCCACCCCTGATCACACCATGTGGAGCTTCTGGTGCTATCCCCGTCCTGGTGTCTCCATCCCATTGTCCCTATCCCCTTCCCAGTGTCCCCATCCCCATCCTGGTGTCCCCATCCTGGTCTTCCCATCATGGTGTCCCCATCCCAGTGTCCCCGTCCCCGTCCCGGCGTCCCCACCCCATCCCCCCGCTCACACCACGTGGAGCTTCTGGTGCTAGCCCCATCCTGGTGTCCCCATCCCATTGTCCCTATCCCCATGCCATTGTCCCCATCCTGGTGTCCCAACCCTATTGTCCCTATCCCCATGCCATTGTCCCCATCCCCATCCTGGTGCCCCCATCCTGGTGCCCCCATCCTGGTCTTCCATCCTGGTGTCCCCATGCCATTGTCCCTATCCCCATGCCAGTGTCCCCATGCCAGTGTCCCCATCCTGGTCTTCCCATCCTGGTGTCCCCATGCCATTGTCCCCATCCCCATCCTGGTGTCCCCATCCTGGTGTCCCCATCCCATTGTCCCCTATCCCCATGCCAGTGTCCCCATCCCAGTGTCCTCATCCCCATCCCAGTGTCCCCATCCCATTGTCCCCATCCCGGTGTCCCCATCCTGGTGTCCCCATGCCATTGTCCCTATCCCCATGCCAGTGTCCCCATCCCAGTGTCCTCATCCCCATCCCAGTGTCCCCATCCCATTGTCCCTATCCCCATGCCATTGTCCCCATCCCCATCCTGGTGTCCCCATCCCGGTGTCCCCATGCCATTGTCCCTATCCCCATGCCATTGTCCCCATCCCCATCCTGGTGCCCCCATCCTGGTCTTCCCATCCTGGTGTCCCCATCCTGGTGTCCCCCATGCCATTGTCCCCATCCCCATCCTGGTGTCCCCATCCTGGTGTCCCCATCCCATTGTCCCTATCCCCATGCCAGTGTCCCCCATCCCAGTGTCCTCATCCCCATCCCAGTGTCCCCATCCCATTGTCCCCATCCTGGTGTCCCCATCCTGGTGTCCCCATGCCATTGTCCCTATCCCCATGCCAGTGTCCCCAACCCCATCCTGGTGTCCCCATCCTGGTGTCCCCATCCCACTGTCCCTATCCCCATCCCAGTGTCCCCAACCCCATCCTGGTGCCCCCCATCCCATTGTCCCTATCCCCATGCTAGTGTCCCCATCCCAGTGTCCCCATCCCAGTGTCCCCATCCTGGTGTCCCCATCCTGGTGTCCCCATGCCATTGTCCCCAACCCCATCCCGGTCTTCCCATCGTGGTGTCCCCACCCCACCCCCCGGCTCACACCACGTGGAGCTTCTGGTGCCGCCGGAGCTGGGCCGGGTGGCGGAAGCCGTCGCCGCACTCCCGGCAGACGTGGGGCCGCTCCCGGCCGTGGGTGCGGCGGTGGCGCAGGAGGTTGGAGCTGACGCTGAAGCTCTTCCCGCACTCCCCGCAGCGGTAGGGCCGCTCCCCGGTGTGGGTGCGCTGGTGCTGCACCAGCGCCGAGCTCTCCCCGAAGCGCTTCCCGCAGGCGCCGCAGCCGTAGGGCTTCTCCCCGGTGTGGATGCGGCGGTGGGTGGCCAGGTTGGAGTTCTGGCTGAAGCCCTTGCCGCAGGCGCCGCAGGTGAAGGGCTTCTCCCCGGTGTGGGTGACCTGGTGCCGCGCCAGGTCCGAGCTGCGGCTGAAGCCCTTCCCGCACTCGCCGCAGATGGTGGGGCGCGGGCCGGACCCCCCCCCGCTCCCACCCCGCAAACCCAACAGCTCTCGCAGGGGGACCGGCCCCCCCCCCCGCCTCCCCCCCCCCCCCCCCGCGACGGACGTCCCGGCGGTTGGGTTGGGCGACGGCGCGGGGGGGCGCGTCTCGGCGGCGGAGGCGGCGGAGGCGGCCGGGCGGGGGGGTCCTCCCGGGCGGGGGGCGGCGGGCTCGGGGGGGGCTGCGGGGAGAGCGGAGCTGGGGACGGGCGGCACCCGGGGCGCGGGGACGGGGACAACGGCCCCCCCCGTGCCTGCCCCGTCCCGTTTGCGCCTTCACCAGCCCCTCCGCGTCCCCCCCGGACCCTCCACCCCCCTTCCCCAGACCCTCTGTCCCTTCCCCGTCCTTGTCCCTTCCCATCCCTGTCCTTTCCCCGTCCCTCTGCCCCTTCCCTGATGTCCCTTCCCCATCCTTGTCCCTTCCCCATCCTTCTGTCCCTTCCCCATCCTTCTGTCCCTTCTCCACCCTTGTCCCTTCTCCACCCTTGTCCCTTCCCCATCCTTGTCCCTTCCCCATCCTTCTGTCCCTTCCCCATCCCTGTCCCTTCTCCACCCTTGTCCCTTCCCCATCCTTGTCCCTTCTCCATCCTTCTGCCCGTTCCCTGATGTCCCTTCTCCATCCTTGTCCCTTCCCCACCCTTGTGCCTTCTCCGTCCCTGTCCCTTCTCCACCCTTGTCCGTCCTTCTGTCTCTTCCCTGATGTTCCTTCCCCATCCTTCTGTCCCTTCCCCACCTTTGTCCCTTCTCCATCCCTGTCCCTTCTCTGTCCCTGTCCCTTCCCCACCCTTGTCCCTTCTCATCCCCTTTCCCACCTTCCCTGCCCCCCCGGCCCTTCCCAGCCCCCTCTTTCCCCTTCTCCGTCCCTTCTCCCCTTCTCCGTCCCCGCGTCCCTTCCCCGTCCCTTCTCCCCCTTCTCCAGCCCCTCTAACCCTCCTCCATCCCCCTCCCGCCCCCCCGGCCCCTGTCCCCTCTCCATCCCTTCTCCCGTCCCCTCTCCGGCGGTGACACCCCCGTCCTGCTCCCACCCCCGCGGGGAACAAGCGCCCGGCCTCGGGGCGCGGGAGGTGGGGGCACAGGGGACAGGGACAACCCTGGGGGTGGCACCAACGCAGGGAGGGGGGGGGACCCGCGGTCCAAACTCCCTCTGCAGAGCCCGGCTGGAGCCGGGGGGCCAGGAGACCCCCGGCATCGGGGCTGCCCCATGGCGTGGGATCGGGGCTGCCCCATAGCGCGGCACCGGGACATCCCCGCACCCGGGGATTGGGGGGGTCCCCCACGGGGTGGGATTGGGACCTCCCTGCACTCCCCCCCCCCGAACTGGGGCACCCCCGCACTGTGGGGCTGGGACGTCCCCGCACCCCCAAATCGGGGCATCCCCCCACCGTGCAATGGGGACGTCCCCGCGCTGGGGCGCCGGGGCACCCCCATGGCCAGGGATTGGGGGGGACCCCCCCATACCCAGGGATCGGGGGCCCCCCCCTGCCAGGGGAAAGGGACATCCCTGGATCCCCATGGACACCCCCGGACCCCCAGACTGGGGGCACCCCCCGTACCCTGGGACCCCCCCCCCCCACCATGGGAAACGGGACCCCCCCCCCACATCCCCCGGGCACCCCCCGTACCCTGGGACCGCCCCCCCATCCCCCGGGCTCAGGGACCACCCCCCACACACACACCCCAGGACTTGGGGGGGGGGTCCCCACCAATCAGGGTCCGGGGGTTCCCCACATCGCGGGGTCGAACTCCCCCCCCCCCCCCGCCAAAAGGGACTCCCCCACTCCCTGTGACACCCTGGGGAACACCCCCGTGGGGACCCCCCCCACCCCCGCCGAGCCCCTCACCGTGGCCCCCGCGACGCTTTATTGGTTTTTTTTTGGGGGGGGGGGGGGGGCTCACCTGTGGAGGTCCCGTCCGGCAGCTCGGCGTCCCGGGGGGTGTCCCGGGGGTCGGGAGGGGGGCGACCCCCCCCTCCGCATCCATCACCGCCGTCCCAGCGCCCTCAGACTTGGGGGGGGGGGGGACGACGACGACACCCTGTGCGGGGTTGGGAGGGGGGGCAAAGAGATGGGGTGAGGTGGGGGGGGTCCCAAGGGGGGAAGGGGGGGGGGTGGGCGAACCCCCCCGTGCCTCAGTTTCCTCTCCTGGTGCTGGGGGGGGGGGGGAGGGGGCACCGAGGCCGGGGGTTGGGGCTTGCAGCGGCCCCCTCCCCACCGGCACCACCCCCCCCCCCGCCGTGCCCCCCCCCCCCAACTGCCGGAGGGTCCCCCCCGAACTGGGGGGGGGGCGCACACACCCCCCCGCTCCCCCCCCGCCCTGCCCCCAGCACCGCCGCCATTTCGGGGGGCACCGGGAAACGGGGGGGGGGAAGAGGGCCCTGTCCGCCCTCCTTGGGGGGGGGTGTGTTTTTTTGGGGGGGGGGGTCGGTCCTCGGCCCCGACTCACCGCTGCGGCCGGGCCGGGCCGGGCCGGGCCGGGCGGGGCGGGGGGGGCCCGGGGGGGGGGCGGAGCGGCGGAGGAAGCGCCGCCCGGGCAATGGCGGCTGCCGGCGGGGACGGGGGGGGCGGGGGCGGCCACGCGTGTGTGACCCCCCCCCCCGGGACCCACATGGGTGTGTGTGACCCCTCTCCGGCCCCACATGGGTGTATGTGACCCCCCCCCCGGCCCCACGTGTGCGTGTGTGATCCCCCCCCCCGGCCCCACGTGTTGCGTGTGTGACCCCCCCCCCCCCGGGACCCACATGGGTGTGTGTGACCCCCCCCCCGGCCCCACATGGGTGTATGTGACCCCCCCCCCGGCCCCCACGTGTGCGTGTGTGACCCCCCCCCCCCGGGACCCACATGGGTGTGTGTGACCCCCCCCGCGACCCCACACGGGGGTGTGTGACCCCCCCCGACCCCACATGGGTGTATGTGACCCCCCCCGGGACCCACATGTGTCCGTCCACCCCCCCCCCCACCACCAGCCCCAGAGGTGTGTGACCCCCCCCCCGGACCCACACAGGTGTGTGTGACCCCCCCGGGACCCACACGGGTGTGTCCCACCGGACCCAGAAGTGTTCCCCCCCCCCCCGCCCCCCCCAGCCCCACATGGGTCTGTGACCCCTCCCCAGCCCCAGAGCGCAGGGTCCCGGGTGGGGGGTCGGGGCTCATCCCAGCAAAACCGGGCTGGGGGAAGGGATGGGATGGGATGGGATGGGATGGGATGGAGGAAGAAAGGATGGGATGGGATGGACGGACAGACGGGGAAGGGCTAGAGAGAGAAGAGGTGGGATGGGATGGGATGGGATGGACAAGGAAAGCATAGAGAAGGGATGGAGGAAGAAAGGATGGGATGCATGGATGGATGGATGGACAGATGGATGGACGGACAGACGGACGGAGAAGGGATAGGATGCATGGATGGATGGATGGACAGATGGATGGACGGACAGACGGACGGAGAAGGGATAGAGAGAGAAGAGATGGGATGGGATGGGATGGGATGGGATGGACAGGGAAGGCATAGAGAAGGGATGGAGGGAGAAAGGATGGGATGCATGGATGGATGGATGGACAGGGAAGGAACAGAGAAGGGATGGAGAGGGAAGAGATGGATGGAAGGAAAAGGATGCGAAAGGAAGGAGAAGGGATGGAGGAGAGATGGAAGGGAAAGGATGGGGAAGGAATGGGATAGAGGGAGAAGGGATGGGGAAGGAAGGGATGGGTGGAGGGGAAGGGAGGGATGGAGAGGGAAGGGATGGGAATGGGATGGATGGATGGATGGATGGATGGATGGATGGATGGATGGATGGATGGGGAAGGGACGGAGGAGGAAGGGAGCAGAAGAGGTGGACAGGGAAGAGACGGGGAAGGGCCGGATGGATGGAGGGGACACGGAAGGGATGGGGGGGGGGGGATGGATGGGGGAGGGATGGAGAAGAAGGGATCGGGAAGGGGGAGCACTGGGGGCTGGTGGCAGAGAAGCCCCCCCAGCCTTGATCACCCCCCCCCAACCCCCTCCAGGCCCCCCCAGCCCCTTACAGCCCCCCCCGACCCATCCAGAGCCCCCCCCCAGAGCCCCCCCAGCCCCTTACAGCCCTCCCCAACCCCTCCAGAGCCCCCCCAGAACCCCCCCACCCCCTTACAGCCCCCCCCCGACCCCTCCAGAGCCCCCCCCCAGCCCCTTACAGCCCCCCCCGACCCCTCCAGAGCCCCCCCCGAGCCCTCCCACCCCCTTACAGCCCCCCCGACCCCTCCAGCCCCCCCCCCAAATCAGACACAGCCGGATGAGCCCACGGCAGCATTTTAATATCCCTCAGGTCACCCCCACCCCGGGGGGGGCACAGACAGGGGGCCCCCCCCCACCTCTTCTAGAGGTTCCTCCCAATCTATGGGGTGCCCCCCCCTCTACGGGGTCCCTGCGGGTCACCCTATAGATCTCGATCTCCTCCTGGGGCTCCTGCCGCAAGAGCTGGACCCGAAAATGGGGGGGGCAACATGTGGCGGAAAAAATGCCGGGCGCCGGCGTCCCCCCCCCCCGCATCTTGGCGCTGAGGAGGGCGAGGGCGGGGGGGGGGCCCGCAGAGGCGCCGCAGGGTGCGCAGGAGGGGGGGGGAAGGGCGGGGGGGTGGTAGACGATGTCGGAGCCCAGGATCACCTCGTATTCCCCCCCCCGGGTGACCCCC
>NW_026529887.1:0-33086 GCF_028500815.1 Rissa tridactyla
CGGTGGCGCCTCCTTGGCGCCGATGTCGCCGAGGCTGATGGCCGCCAGAAACCCCGCAGCCCCCACGGGCTGTGGGGCCATGCGAGCGGCTGCCAAAAGAGCTTTCCAACGAGGCACGGCTTTCCCCTCCTGGCTCTTTGGGCGTGGGAGCTGTCGCCAGAGCCGCGGCCCTACCGGAAAATGCTTCGCAGGCTGGCGCGGCGGCGCCACGTGGTCGCAGGTGTCGGCCGAGGCTGACGGGCCGCCGGAAAGCCCGCAGCCCCACGGGCTGTGGGGGCCACGCGAGCGGCTGCCAAAGAGCTTTCCAAGGAGGCACAGCTTTCCCCTCCTGGCTCTTCGGGCGTGGGAGCTGTCGCCAGAGCCGCGGCCCTACCGAAAAATGCTTTGCAGGCTGGCGCGGGCGGCGCCACGTGGGGCGCCGGTGTCGCCGAGGCTGACGGCCGCCGAAAGCCCGCAGCCCCACGGGCTGTGGGGCCACGCGAGCGGCTGCCAAAGAGCTTTCCAAGGAGGCACGGCTTTCCCTCCTGGCTCTTCGGGCGTGGGAGCTGTCGCCAGAGCCGCGGCCCTACCGGAAAATGCTTCGCAGGATGGCGCCGCGGCGCTACGTGGTCGCAGGTGTCGCCGAGGCTGACGGCCGCCGGAAAGCCCGCAGCCCCACGGGCTGTGGGGCCACGCGAGCGGCTGCCAAAGAGCTTTCCAACGAGGCACAGCTTTCCCTCCTGGCTCTTCGGGCGTGGGAGCTGTCGCCAGAGCCGCGGCCCTACCGGAAAATGCTTCGCAGGCTGGCGCGGGCGGCGCCACGTGGGCGCCGGTGGTGTCGAGGCTGACGGCCGCCGGAAAGCCCGCAGCCCCACGGGCTGTGGGGCCACACGAGCGGCTGCCAAAGAGCTTTCCAACGAGGCACGGCTTTCCCTCCTGGCTCTTCGGGCGTGGGAGCTGTCGCCAGAGCCGCGGCCCTAGCGGAAAATGCTTCGCAGGCTGGCGTGGCGGCGCCACGTGGGCGCTGGTGGTGTCGAGGCTGACGGTCGCCGGAAAGCCCGCAGCCCCACGGGCTGTGGGGCCACGCGAGCGGCTGCCAAAGAGCTTTCCCAAGGAGGCACGGCTTTCCCTCCTTGCTCTTCGGGCGTGGGAGCTGTCGCCAGAGCCGCGGCCCTACCGGAAAATGCTTCGCAGGCTGGCGCCGCGGCGCTACGTGGTCGCAGGTGTCGCCGAGGCTGTCGGCCGCCGGAAAGCCCGCAGCCCCACGGGCTGTGGGCCACGCGAGCGGCTGCCAAAGAGCTTTCCAAGGACGCACAGCTTTCCCTCCTGGCTCTTCGGGCGTGGGAGCTGTCGCCAGAGCGCGGCCCTACCGAAAAATGCTTTGCAGGCTGGCGCGGCGGCGCCACGTGGGCGCCGGTGTCGCCGAGGCTGACGGCCGCCGGAAAGCCGCAGCCCACGGGCTGTGGGGCCACGCGAGCGGCTGCCAAAGAGCTTTCCAACGAGGCACGGCTTTCCCTCCTGGCTCTTCGGGCGTGGGAGCTTTCGCCAGAGCCGCGGCCCTACCGGAAAATGCTTCGCAGGGTTGCGTGGTGTCGCCACGTGGGCAATGGTGTCGCCGAGGCTGACGGCCGCCGGAAAGCCCGCAGCCCCACGGGCTGTGGGGCCACGCGAGCGGCTGCCAAAGAGCTTTCCAAGGAGGCACGGCTTTCCCTCCTGGCTCTTCGGGCGTGGGAGCTGTCGCCAGAGCCGCGGCCCTACCGGAAAATGCTTTGCAGGCTGGCGCGGCGGCGCCACGTGGGCGCCGGTGTCGCCGAGGCTGACGGCCCGCCGGAAAGCCCGCAGCCCCACGGGCTGTGGGGCCACGCGAGCGGCTGCCAAAGAGCTTTCCAAGGAGGCACGGCTTTCCCTCCTGGCTCTTCGGGCGTGGGAGCTGTCGCCAGAGCCGCGGCCCTACCGGAAAATGCTTAGCAGGGCTGGCGCCGCGGCGCTACGTGGTCGCAGGTGTCGCCGAGGCTAACGGCCGCCGGAAAGCCCGCAGCCCCACGGGCTGTGGGGCCACGCGAGCGGCTGCCAAAGAGCTTTCCAAGGAGGCACGCATTCCCTCCTGGCTCTTCGGGCGTGGGAGCTGTCGCCAGAGCCGCGGCCCTACCAAAAAATGCTTTGCAGGCTGGCGCCGGCGGCGCCACGTGTGCGCCGGTGTCGCCGAGGCTGACGGCCGCTGGAAAGCCCGCAGCCCCACGGGCTGTGGGGGCCACGCGAGCGGCTGCCAAAGAGCTTTCCAAGGAGGCACGGCTTTCCTCCTGGCTCTTCGGGCGTGGGAGCTGTCGCCAGAGCCGCGGCCCTACCAAAAAATGCTTTTGCAGGCTGGCGCGGCGGGCGCCACGTGTGCGCCGGTGTCGCCGAGGGCTGACGGCCGCTGGAAAGCCCGCAGCCCCACGGGCTGTGGGGCCACACGAGCGGCTGCCAAAGATCTTTCCCAACGAGGGCACGGCTTTCCCTCCTGGCTCTTCGGGCGTGGGAGCTGTCGCCAGAGCCGCGGCCCTACCGGAAAATGCTTTGCAGGCTGGCGCGGCGGCGCCACGTGGGCGCCGGTGTCGCCGAGGCTGACGGCCGCCGGAAAGCCCGCAGCCCCACGGGCTGTGGGGCCACCGCGAGCGGCTGCCAAAGAGCTTTCCAAGGAGGCACGGCTTTCCCTCCTGGCTCTTCGGGCGTGGGAGCTGTCGCCAGAGCCGCGGCCCTACCCGGAAAAATGCTTCGCAGGGTGGCGTGGCGTCGCCTCGTGGGCACTGGTGTCGCCGAGGCTGACGGCCGCCGGAAAGCCCGCAGCCCCACGGCTGTGGGGCCATGCGAGCGGCGGCTGCCAAAGAGCTTTCCAACGAGGCACGGCTTTCCCTCCTGGCTCTTTGGGCGTGGGAGCTGTCGCCAGACCTGCGGCCCTACCGGAAAATGCTTCGCAGGCTGGCGCGGGTGGCGCCTCCTTGGCGCCGATGTCGCCGAGGCTGATGGCCCGCCAGAAACCCCGCAGCCCCACGGGCTGTGGGGCCATGCGAGCGGCTGCCAAAGAGCTTTCCAACGAGGCACGGCTTTCCCTCCTGGCTCTTTGGGCGTGGGAGCTGTCGCCCAGAGCCGCGGCCCCTACCGGAAAATGCTTCGCAGGCTGGCGCGGCGGCGCCACGTGGTCGCAGGTGTCGCCGAGGCTGACGGCCGCCGGAAAGCCCGCAGCCCCACGGGCTGTGGGGGCCACGCGAGCGGCTGCCAAAGAGCTTTCCAAGGAGGCACAGCTTTCCCTCCTGGCTCTTCGGGCGTGGGAGCTGTCGCCAGAGCCGCGGCCCTACCGAAAAATGCTTTGCAGGCTGGCGCGGCGGCGCCACGTGGGCGCCGGTGTCGCCGAGGCTGACGGCCGCCGGAAAGCCCGCAGCCCCACGGGCTGTGGGGGCCACGCGAAGCGGCTGCCAAAGAGCTTTCCAAGGAGGCACGGCTTTCCCTCCTGGCTCTTCGGGCCGTGGGAGCTGTCGCCAGAGCCGCGGCCCCTACCGGAAAAATGCTTCGCAGGCTGGCGCCGCGGGCGCTACGTGGTCGCAGGTGTCGCCGAGGCTGACGGCCGCCGGAAAGCCCGCAGCCCCACGGGCTGTGGGGCCACGCGAGCGGCTGCCAAAGAGCTTTCCAAGGAGGCACGGCTTTCCTCCCTGGCTCTTCGGGCGTGGGAGCTGTCGCCAGAGCCGCGGCCCTACCGGAAAATGCTTAGCAGGCTGGCGCCGCGGCGCTACGTGGTCGCAGGTGTCGCCGAGGCTGACGGCCGCCGGAAAGCCCGCAGCCCCACGGGCTGTGGGGCCACGCGAGCGGGCTGCCAAAGAGCTTTCCAACGAGGCACGGCTTCTCCCTCCTGGCTCTTCGGGCGTGGGAGCTGTCGCCAGAGCCGCGGCCCTACCGGAAAATGCTTTGCAGGCTGGCGCGGCGGCGCCACGTGGGCGCCGGTGTCGCCGAGGCTGACGGCCGCCGGAAAGCCCGCAGCCCCACGGGCTGTGGGGGCCACGCGAGCGGCTGCCAAAGAGCTTTCCAAGGAGGCACGGCTTTCCCTCCTGGCTCTTCGGGCGTGGGAGCTGTCGCCAGAGCCGCGGCACCTACCGGAAAATGCTTCGCAGGGTGGCGTGGCGTCGCCTCGTGGGCACTGGTGTCGCCGAGGCTGACGGCCGCCGGAAAGCCCGCAGCCCCACGGGCTGTGGGGCCATGCGAGCGGCTGCCCAAAGAGGTTTCCAACGAGGCACAGCTTTCCCTCCTGGCTCTTTGGGCGTGGGAGCTGTCGCCAGACCTGCGGCCCCTACCGGAAAATGCTTCGCAGGCTGGCGCGGTGGCGCCTCCTTGGCGCCGATGTCGCCGAGGCTGATGGCCGCCAGAAACCCCGCAGCCCCCCACGGGCTGTGGGGCCATGCGAGCGGCTGCCAAAGAGCTTTCAACGAGGCACGGCTTTCCCTCCTGGCTCTTTGGGCGTGGGAGCTGTCGCCAGAGCCGCGGCCCTACCGGAAAATGCTTCGCAGGCTGGCGCGGCGGCGCCACGTGGTCGAAGGTGTCGCCGAGGCTGACGGCCCGCCGGGAAAGCCCGCAGCCCCACGGGCTGTGGGGCCACGCGAGCGGCTGCCAAAGAGCTTTCCAAGGAGGCACAGCTTTCCCTCCTGGCTCTTCGGGCGTGGGAGCTGTCGCCAGAGCCGCGGCCCTACCGAAAAATGCTTTGCAGGCTGGCGCGGCGGCGCCACGTGGGCGCCGGTGTCGCCGAGGCTGACGGCCGCCGGAAAGCCCGCAGCCCCACGGGCTGTGGGGCCACGCGCGAGCGGCTGCCAAAGAGCTTTCCAAGGAGGCACGGCTTTCCCTCCTGGCTCTTCGGGCGTGGGAGCTGTCGCCAGAGCCGCGGCCCTACCGGAAAATGCTTCGCAGGCTGGCGCCGCGGCGCTACGTGGTCGCAGGTGTCGCCGAGGCTGACGGCCGCCGAAAGCCCGCAGCCCCACGGGCTGTAGGGCCACGCGAGCGGCTGCCAAAGAGCTTTCCAACGAGGCACAGCTTTCCCTCCTGGCTCTTCGGGCGTGGGAGCTGTCGCCAGAGCCGCGGCCCTACCAGAAAATGCTTCGCAGGCTGGCGCGGCGGCGCCACGTGGGCGCCGGTGGTGTCGAGGCTGACGGCCGCCGGAAAGCCCGCAGCCCCACGGGCTGTGGGGCCACGCGAGCGGCTGCCAAAGAGCTTTCCAACGAGGCACGGCTTTCCCTCCTGGCTCTTCGGGCGTGGGAGCTGTCGCCAGAGCCGCGGCCCTACCGGAAAATGCTTCGCAGGCTGGCGTGGCGGCGCCACGTGGGCACTGGTGTCGCCGAGGCTGACGGCCGCCGGAAAGCCCGCAGCCCCACGGGCTGTGGGGCCACGCGAGCGGCTGCCAAAGAGCTTTCCAAGGAGGCACGGCTTTCCCTCCTGGCTCTTCGGGCGTGGGACCTGTCGCCAGAGCCGCGGCCCTACCGGAAAATGCTTCGCAGGATGGCGTGGCGTCGCCACGTGGGCACTGGTGTCGCCGAGGCTGACGGCCGCCGGAAAGCCCGCAGCCCCACGGGCTGTGGGGCCACGCGAGCGGCTGCCAAAGAGCTTTCCAAGGAGGCACGGCTTTCCCTCCTGGCTCTTCGGGCGTGGGAGCTGTCGCCAGAGCCGCGGCCCTACCGGAAAATGCTTAGCAGGCTGGCGCCGCGGCGCTACGTGGTCGCAGGTGTCGCCGAGGCTGACGGCCGCCGGAAAGCCCGCAGCCCCACGGGCTGTGGGGCCACGCGAGCGGCTGCCAAAGAGCTTTCCAAGGAGGCACGGCATTCCCTCCTGGCTCTTCGGGCGTGGGAGCTGTCGCCAGAGCCGCGGCCCTACCGAAAAATGCTTTGCAGGCTGGCGCGGCGGCGCCACGTGGGCGCCGGTGTCGCCGAGGCCTGACGGCCGCTGGAAAAGCCCGCAGCCCCACGGGCTGTGGGGCCACGCGAGCGGCTGCCAAAGAGCTTTCCAAGGAGGCACGGCTTTCCCTCCTGGCTCTTCGGGTGTTGGAGCTGTCGCCAGAGCCGCGTCCCTACCGGAAAATGCTTTGCAGGCTGGCGCCGCGGCGCTACGTAGTCGCAGGTGTCGCCGAGGCTGACGGCCGCCGGAAAGCCCGCAGCCCCACGGGCTGTGGGGCCACGCGAGCGGCTGCCAAAGAGATTTCTAACGAGGCACGGCTTTCCCTCCTGGCTCTTCGGGCGTGGGAGCTGTTGCCAGAGCCGCGGCCCTACCGGAAAATGCTTCGCAGGGTGGCGTGGCGTCACCACGTGGGCACCGGTGTCGCCGAGGCTGACGGCCGCCGGAAAGCCCGCAGCCCCACGGGCTGTGGGGCCACGCGAGCGGCTGCCAAAGAGCTTTCCAACGAGGCACGGTTTTCCCTCCTGGCTCTTCGGGCGTGGGAGCTGTCGCCAGACCTGCGGCCCTACCGGAAAATGCTTCGCAGGCTGGCGCGGTGGCGGCTCCTTGGCACCGATTTCGCCGAGGCTGATGGCCGCCAGAAAGCCCGCAGCCCCACGGGCTGTGGGGCCACGCGAGTGCCTGCCAAAGAGCTTTCCAAGGAGGCACGGCTTTCCCTCCTGGCTCTTCGGGCGTGGGAGCTGTCGCCAGAGCCGCGGCCCTACCGGAAAATGCTTCGCAGGCTGGCGCCGCGGCGCTACGTGGTCGCAGGTGTCGCCGAGGCTGACGGCCGCCGGAAAGCCCGCAGCCCCACGGGCTGTGGGGCCACGCGAGCGGCTGCCAAAGAGCTTTCCAACGAGGCACGGCTTTCCCTCCTGGCTCTTCGGGCGTGGGAGCTGTCGCCAGAGCCGCGGCCCTACCGGAAAATGCTTTGCAGGCTGGCGCGGCGGGCGCCACGTGGGCGCCGGTGTCGCCGAGGCTGACGGCCGCCGGAAAGCCCGCAGCCCCACGGGCTGTGGGGCCACGCGAGCGGCTGCCAAAGAGCTTTCCAACGAGGCACGGCTTTCCCTCCTGGCTCTTCGGGTGTGGGAGCTGTCGCCAGAGCCGCGGCCCTACCGGAAAATGCTTCGCAGGGTGGCGTGGCGTCGCCTCGTGGGCACTGGTGTCGCCGAGGCTGACGGCCGCCGGAAAGCCCGCAGCCCCACGGGCTGTGGGGCCATGCGAGCGGCTGCCAAAGAGCTTTCCAACGAGGCACGGCTTTCCCTCCTGGCTCTTTGGGCGTGGAGCTGTCGGTAGACCTGCGGCCCTACCGGAAAATGCTTCGCAGGCTGGCGCGGTGGCGCCTCCTTGGCGCCGATGTCGCCGAGGCTGATGGCCGCCAGAAACCCCGCAGCCCCACGGGCTGTGGGGCCATGCGAGCGGCTGCCAAAGAGCTTTCCAACGAGGCACGGCTTTCCCTCCTGGCTCTTTGGGCGTGGGAGCTGTCGCCAGAGCCGCGGCCCTACCGGAAAATGCTTCGCAGGATGGCGCGGCGGCGCCACGTGGTCGCAGGTGTCGCCGAGGCTGACGGCCGCCGGAAAGCCCGCAGCCCCACGGGCTGTGGGGCCACGCGAGCGGCTGCCAAAGAGCTTTCCAAGGAGGCACAGCTTTCCCTCCTGGCTCTTCGGGCGTGGGAGCTGTCGCCAGAGCCGCGGCCCTACCGAAAAATGCTTTGCAGGCTGGCGCGGCGGCGCCACGTGGGCGCCAGTGTCGCCGAGGCTGACGGCCGCCGGAAAGCCCGCAGCCCCACGGGCTGTGGGGCCACGCGAGCGGCTGCCAAAGAGCTTTCCAAGGAGGCACGGCTTTCCCTCCTGGCTCTTCGGGCGTGGGAGCTGTAGCCAGAGCCGCGGCCCTACCGGAAAATGCTTCGCAGGCTGGCGCCGCGGCGCTACGTGGTCGCAGGTGTCGCCGAGGCTGACGGCCGCCGGAAAGCCCGCAGCCCCACGGGCTGTGGGGCCACGCGAGCGGCTGCCAAAGAGCTTTCCAACGAGGCACAGCTTTCCCTCCTGGCTCTTCGGGCGTGGGAGCTGTCGCCAGAGCCGCGGCCCTACCAGAAAATGCTTCGCAGGCTGGCGCGGCGGCGCCACGTGGGCGCCGGTGGTGTCGAGGCTGACGGCCGCCGGAAAGCCCGCAGCCCCACGGGCTGTGGGGCCACACGAGCGGCTGCCAAAGAGCTTTCCAACGAGGCACGGCTTTCCCTCCTGGCTCTTCGGGCGTGGGAGCTGTCGCCAGAGCCGCGGCCCTACCGGAAAATGCTTCGCAGGCTGGCGTGGCGGCGCCACGTGGGCGCCGGTGTCGCCTAGGCTGACGGCCGCCGGAAAGCCCCGCAGCCCCACGGGCTGTGGGGCCACGCGAGCGGCTGCCAAGAGCTTTCCAAGGAGGCACGGCTTTCCCTCTGGCTCTTCGGGCGTGGGAGCTGTCGCCAGAGCCGCGGCCCTACCGGAAAATGCTTCGCAGGCTGGCGCCACGGCGCCACGTGTCGCAGGTGGCGCCGAGGCTGACGGCCGCCGGAAAGCCCGCAGCCCCACGGGCTGTGGGGCCACGCGAGCGGCTGCCAAAGAGCTTTCCAAGGAGGCATGGCTTTCCCTCCTGGCTCTTCGGGCGTGGGAGCTGTCGCCAGAGCCGCGGCCCTACCGCAAAATGCTTCGCAGGCCGGCTTGGAGGCGCCACGTGGTCGCAGGTGTCGCCGAGGCTGACGGCCGCCGGAAAGCCCGCAGCCCCACGGGCTGTGGGGCCACGCGAGCGGCTGCCAAAGAGCTTTCCAAGGAGGCACGGCTTTCCCTCCTGGCTCTTCGGGCGTGGGAGCTGTCGCCAGAGCCGCGGCCCTACCGGAAAATGCTTCGCAGGCTGGTGCCGCGGCGCTACGTAGTCGCAGGTGTCGCCGAGGCTGACGGCCGCCGGAAAGCCCGCAGCCCCACGGGCTGTGGGGCCACGCGAGCGGCTGCCAAAGAGCTTTCCAAGGAGGCACGGCTTTCCCTCCTGGCTCTTCGGGCGTGGGAGCTGTCGCCAGAGCCGCGGCCCTACCGAAAATGCTTCTCAGGTTGGCGTGGCGGCGCCACGTGGGCGCCGGTGTCGCCTAGGCTGATGGCCGCCGGAAAGCCCGCAGCCCCACGGGCTGTGGGGCCACGCGAGCGGCTGCCAAAGAGCTTTCCAAGGAGGCACGGCTTTCCCTCCTGGCTCTTCGGGCGTGGGAGCTGTCGCCAGAGCCGCGGCCCTACCGGAAAATGCTTCGCAGGCTGGCGCCGCGGCGCCACGTGGTCGCAGGTGGCGCCGAGGCTGACGGCCGCCGGAAAGCCCGCAGCCCCACGGGCTGTGGGGCCACGCGAGCGGCTGCCAAAGAGCTTTCCAAGGAGGCATGGCTTTCCCTCCTGGCTCTTCGGGCGTGGGAGCTGTCGCCAGAGCCGCGGCCCTACCGCAAAATGCTTCGCAGGCTGGCTTGGAGGCGCCACGTGGTCGCAGGTGTCGCCGAGGCTGACGGCCGCCGGAAAGCCCGCAGCCCCACGGGCTGTGGGGCCACGCGAGCGGCTGCCAAAGAGCTTTCCAAGGAGGCACGGCTTTCCCTCCTGGCTCTTCGGGCGTGGGAGCTGTCGCCAGAGCCGCGGCCCTACCGGAAAATGCTTCGCAGGCTGGTGCCGCGGCGCTACGTAGTCGCAGGTGTCGCCGAGGCTGACGGCCGCCGGAAAGCCCGCAGCCCCACGGGCTGTGGGGCCACGCGAGCGGCTGCCAAAGAGCTTTCCAAGGAGGCATGGCTTTCCCTCCTGGCTCTTCGGGCATGGGAGCTGTCGCCAGACCTGCGGCCCTACCGGAAAATGCTTCGCAGGCTGGCGCGGTGGCGCCTCCTTGGCGCCGATGTCGCCGAGGTTGATGGCCGCCGGAAAGCCCGCAGCCCCACGGGCTGTGGGGCCACGCGAGCGGCTGCCAAAGAGCTTTCCAAGGAGGCACGGCTTTCCCTCCTGGCTCTTCGGGTGTTGGAGCTGTCGCCAGAGCCGCGGCCCTACCGGAAAATGCTTTGCAGGCTGGCGCTGCGGCGCTACGTGGTCGCAGGTGTCGCCGAGGCTGACGGCCGCCGGAAAGCCCGCAGCCCCACGGGCTGTGGGGCCACGCGAGCGGCTGCCAAAGAGATTTCTAACGAGGCACGGCTTTCCCTCCTGGCTCTTCGGGCGTGGGAGCTGTTGCCAGAGCCGCGGCCCTACCGGAAAATGCTTCGCAGGGTGGCGTGGCGTCACCACGTGGGCACCGGTGTCGCCGAGGCTGACGGCCGCCGGAAAGCCCGCAGCCCCACGGGCTGTGGGGCCACGCGAGCGGCTGCCAAAGAGCTTTCCAACGAGGCACGGCTTTCCCTCCTGGCTCTTCGGGCGTGGGAGCTGTCGCCAGACCTGCGGCCCTACCGGAAAATGCTTCGCAGGCTGGCGCGGTGGCGCCTCCTTGGCACCGATGTCGCCGAGGCTGATGGCCGCCGGAAAGCCCGCAGCCCCACGGGCTGTGGGGCCACGCGAGCGGCTGCCAAAGAGGTTTCCAACGAGGCACGGCTTTCCCTCCTGGCTCTTCGGGCGTGGGAGCTGTCGCCAGAGCCGCGGCCCTACCGGAAAATGCTTTGCAGGCTGGCGCGGCGGCGCCACGTGGGCGCCGGTGTCGCCGAGGCTGACGGCCGCCGGAAAGCCCGCAGCCCCACGGGCTGTGGGGCCACGCGAGCGGCTGCCAAAGAGCTTTCCAACGAGGCACAGCTTTCCCTCCTGGCTCTTCGGGTGTGGGAGCTGTCGCCAGAGCCGCGGCCCTACCGGAAAATGCTTCGCAGGGTGGCGTGGCGTCGCCTCGTGGGCACTGGTGTCGCCGAGGCTGACGGCCGCCGGAAAGCCCGCAGCCCCACGGGCTGTGGGGCCACGCGAGCGGCTGCCAAAGAGCTTTCCAACGAGGCACGGCTTTCCCTCCTGGCTCTTTGGGCGTGGGAGCTGTCGCCAGACCTGCGGCCCTACCGGAAAATGCTTCGCAGGCTGGCGCGGTGGCGCCTCCTTGGCGCCGATGTCGCCGAGGCTGATGGCCGCCAGAAACCCCGCAGCCCCACGGGCTGTGGGGCCATGCGAGCGGCTGCCAAAGAGCTTTCCAACGAGGCACGGCTTTCCCTCCTGGCTCTTTGGGCGTGGGAGCTGTCGCCAGAGCCGCGGCCCTACCGGAAAATGCTTCGCAGGCTGGCGCGGCGGCGCCACGTGGTCGCAGGTGTCGCCGAGGCTGACGGCCGCCGGAAAGCCCGCAGCCCCACGGGCTGTGGGGCCACGCGAGCGGCTGCCAAAGAGCTTTCCAAGGAGGCACAGCTTTCCCTCCTGGCTCTTCGGGCGTGGGAGCTGTCGCCAGAGCCGCGGCCCTACCGAAAAATGCTTTGCAGGCTGGCGCGGCGGCGCCACGTGGGCGCCGGTGTCGCCGAGGCTGACGGCCGCCGGAAAGCCCGCAGCCCCACGGGCTGTGGGGCCACGCGAGTGGCTGCCAAAGAGCTTTCCAAGGAGGCACGGCTTTCCCTCCTGGCTCTTTGGGCGTGGGAGCTGTCGCCAGAGCCGCGGCCCTACCGGAAAATGCTTCGCAGGCTGGCGCGGTGGCGCCTCCTTGGCGCCGATGTCGCCGAGGCTGATGGCCGCCAGAAACCCCGCAGCCCCACGGGCTGTGGGGCCACGCGAGCGGCTGCCAAAGAGCTTTCCAACGAGGCACGGCTTTCCCTCCTGGCTCTTTGGGCGTGGGAGCTGTCGCCAGAGCCGCGGCCCTACCGGAAAATGCTTCGCAGGCTGGCGCGGCGGCGCCACGTGGTCGCAGGTGTCGCCGAGGCTGACGGCCGCCGGAAAGCCCGCAGCCCCACGGGCTGTGGGGCCACGCGAGCGGCTGCCAAAGAGCTTTCCAAGGAGGCACAGCTTTCCCTCCTGGCTCTTCGGGCGTGGGAGCTGTCGCCAGAGCCGCGGCCCTACCGAAAAATGCTTTGCAGGCTGGCGCGGCGGCGCCACGTGGGCGCCGGTGTCGCCGAGGCTGACGGCCGCCGGAAAGCCCGCAGCCCCACGGGCTGTGGGGCCACGCGAGCGGCTGCCAAAGAGCTTTCAAGGAGGCACGGCTTTCCCTCCTGGCTCTTCGGGCGTGGGAGCTGTCGCCAGAGCCGCGGCCCTACCGGAAAATGCTTTGCAGGCTGGCGCGGCGGCGCCACGTGGGCGCCGGTGTCGCCGAGGCTGACGGCCGCTGGAAAGCCCGCAGCCCCACGGGCTGTGGGGCCACGCGAGCGGCTGCCAAAGAGCTTTCCAAGGAGGCACGGCTTTCCCTCCTGGCTCTTCGGGTGTTGGAGCTGTCGCCAGAGCCGCGTCCCTACCGGAAAATGCTTTGCAGGCTGGCGCCGCGGCGCTACGTAGTCGCAGGTGTCGCCGAGGCTGACGGCCGCCGGAAAGCCCGCAGCCCCACGGGCTGTGGGGCCACGCGAGCGGCTGCCAAAGAGATTTCTAACGAGGCACGGCTTTCCCTCCTGGCTCTTCGGGCGTGGGAGCTGTCGCCAGAGCCGCGGCCCTACCGGAAAATGCTTCGCAGGGTGGCGTGGCGTCACCACGTGGGCACCGGTGTCGCCGAGGCTGACGGCCGCCGGAAAGCCCGCAGCCCCACGGGCTGTGGGGCCACGCGAGCGGCTGCCAAAGAGCTTTCCAACGAGGCACGGCTTTCCCTCCTGGCTCTTCGGGCGTGGGAGCTGTCGCCAGACCTGCGGCCCTACCGGAAAATGCTTCGCAGGCTGGCGCGGGTGGCGCCTCCTTGGCACCGATTTCGCCGAGGCTGATGGCCGCCAGAAAGCCCGCAGCCCCACGGGCTGTGGGGCCACGCGAGTGCCTGCCAAAGAGCTTTCCAAGGAGGCACGGCTTTCCCTCCTGGCTCTTCGGGCGTGGGAGCTGTCGCCAGAGCCGCGGCCCTACCGGAAAATGCTTCGCAGGCTGGCGCCGCGGCGCTACGTGGTCGCAGGTGTCGCCGAGGCTGACGGCCGCCGGAAAGCCCGCAGCCCCACGGGCTGTGGGGCCACGCGAGCGGCTGCCAAAGAGCTTTCCAACGAGGCACGGCTTTCCCTCCTGGCTCTTCGGGCGTGGGAGCTGTCGCCAGAGCCGCGGCCCTACCGGAAAATGCTTTGCAGGCTGGCGCGGCGGCGCCACATGGGCGCCGGTGTCGCCGAGGCTGACGGCCGCCGGAAAGCCCGCAGCCCCACGGGCTGTGGGGCCACGCGAGCGGCTGCCAAAGAGCTTTCCAAGGAGGCACGGCTTTCCCTCCTGGCTCTTCGGGCGTGGGAGCTGTCGCCAGAGCCGCGGCCCTACCGGAAAATGCTTCGCAGGGTGGCGTGGCGTCGCCTCGTGGGCACTGGTGTCGCCGAGGCTGACGGCCGCCGGAAAGCCCGCAGCACCACGGGCTGTGGGGCCACGCGAGCGGCTGCCAAAGAGCTTTCCAACGAGGCACGGCTTTCCCTCCTGGCTCTTTGGGCGTGGGAGCTGTCGCCAGACCTGCGGCCCTACCGGAAAATGCTTCGCAGGCTGGCGCGGTGCGAAGCGGCTGCCAAAGAGCTTTCCAACGAGGCACGGCTTTCCCTCCTGGCTCTTTGGGCGTGGGAGCTGTCGCCAGAGCCGCGGCCCTACCGGAAAATGCTTCGCAGGCTGGGCGCGGCGGCGCCACGTGGTCGCAGGTGTCGCCGAGGCTGACGTCCGCCGGGAAAGCCCGCAGCCCCCACGGGCTGTGGGGCCACGCGAGCGGCTGCCAAAGAGCTTTCCAAGGAGGCACAGCTTTCCCTCCTGCTCTTCGGGCGTGGGAGCTGTCGCCAGAGCCGCGGCCCTACCGAAAAATGCTTTGCAGGCTGGCGCGGCGGCGCCACGTGGGGCGCCGGTGTCGCCGAGGCTGACGGCCGCCGGAAAGCCCGCAGCCCCACGGGCTGTGGGGCCACGCGAGCGGCTGCCAAAGAGCTTTCCAAGGAGGCACGGCTTTCCCTCCTGGCTCTTCGGGCGTGGGAGCTGTCCCCAGAGCCGCGGCCCTACCGGAAAATGCTTCGCAGGCTGGCGCCGCGGCGCTACGTGGTCGCAGGTGTCGCCGAGGCTGACGGCCGCCGGAAAGCCCGCAGCCCCACGGGCTGGTGGGGCCACGCGAGCGGCTGCCAAAGAGCTTTCCAAGGAGGCACAGCATTCCCCTCCTGGCTCTTCGGGCGTGGGAGCTGTCGCCAGAGCGCGGCCCCTACCGAAAAATGCTTTGCAGGCTGGCGCGGCGGCGCCACGTGGGCGCCGGGTGTCGCCGAGGCTGACGGCCGCTGGAAAGCCCGCAGCCCCACGGGCTGTGGGGGCCACGCGAGCGGCTGCCAAAGAGCTTTCCAAGGAGGCACGGCTTTCCCTCCTGGCTCTTCGGGTGTTGGAGCTGTCGCCAGAGCCGCGTCCCTACCGGAAAATGCTTTTGCAGGCTGGCGCCGCGGCGCTACGTAGTCGCAGGTGTCGCCGAGGCTGACGGCCGCCGGAAGCCCGCAGCCCACGGGCTGCCCCACGGGCTGGGGGCCACGCGAGCGGCTGCCAAAGAGATTTCTAACGAGGCACGGCTTTCCCTCCTGGCTCTTCGGGCGTGGGAGCTGTTGCCAGAGCCACGGCCCTACCGGAAAATGCTTCGCAGGGTGGCGTGGCGTCACCACGTGGGCACCGGTGACGCCGAGGCTGACGGCCGCCGGAAAGCCCGCAGCCCCACGGGCTGTGGGGCCACGCGAGCGGCTGCCAAAGAGCTTTCCAACGAGGCACGGCTTTCCCTCCTGGCTCTTTGGGCGTGGGAGCTGTCGCCAGACCTGCGGCCCTACCGAAAATGCTTCGCAGGCTGGCGCGGGTGGCGCCTCCTTGGCGGCCGATGTCGCCGAGGCTGATGGCCGCCAGAAACCCCGCAGCCCCACGGGCTGTGGGGCCATGCGAGCGGCTGCCAAAGAGCTTTCCAACGAGGCACGGCTTTCCCTCCTGGCTCTTTGGGCGTGGGGAGCTGTCGCCAGAGCCGCGGCCCTACCGGAAAATGCTTCGCAGGCTGGCGCGGCGGCGCCACGTGGTCGCAGGTGTCGCCGAGGCTGACGGCCGCCGGAAAGCCCGCAGCCCCACGGGCTGTGGGGGCCACGCGAGCGGCTGCCAAAGAGCTTTCCAAGGAGGCACAGCTTTCCCTCCTGGCTCTTCGGGCGTGGGAGCTGTGGCCAGAGCCGCGGCCCTACCGAAAAATGCTTTGCAGGCTGGCGCGGCGGCGCCACGTGGGCGCCGGGTGTCGCCGAGGCTGACGGCCGCCGGAAAGCCCGCAGCCCCACGGGCTGTGGGGCCACGCGAGCGGCTGCCAAAGAGCTTTCCAAGGAGGCACGGCTTTCCCTCCTGCTCTTCGGGCGTGGGAGCTGTCGCCAGAGCCGCGGCCCTACCGGAAAATGCTTCGCAGGATGGCGCCGCGGCGCTACGTGGGTCGCAGGTGTCGCCGAGGCTGGACGGCCCGCCGGAAAGCCCCGCAGCCCCACGGGCTGTGGGGGCCACGCGAGCGGCTGCCAAAGAGCTTTCCAACGAGGCACAGCTTTCCCTCCTGGCTCTTCGGGCGTGGGAGCTGTCGCCAGAGCCGCGGCCCTACCGGAAAATGCTTCGCAGGCTGGCGCGGGCGGCGCCACGTGGGCGCCGGGTGGTGTCGAGGCTGACGGCCGCCGGAAAGCCCGCAGCCCCACGGGCTGTGGGGCCACACGAGCGGCTGCCAAAGAGCTTTCCAACGAGGCACGGCTTTCCCTCCTGGCTCTTCGGGCGTGGGAGCTGTCGCCAGAGCCGCGGCCCTAGCGGAAAATGCTTCGCAGGCTGGCGTGGCGGCGCCACGTGGGCGCTGGTGGTGTCGAGGCTGACGGTCGCCGGAAAGCCCGCAGCCCCACGGGCTGTGGGGCCACGCGAGCGGCTGCCAAAGAGCTTTCCAAGGAGGCACGGCTTTCCCTCCTGGCTCTTCGGGCGTGGGAGCTGTCGCCAGAGCCGCGGCCCCTACCGGAAAATGCTTCGCAGGCTGGCGCCGCGGCGCTACGTGGTCGCAGGTGTCGCCGAGGCTGACGGCCGCCGGAAAGGCCCGCAGCCCCACGGGCTGTGGGGCCACGCGAGCGGCTGCCAAAGAGCTTTCCAAGGACGCACAGCTTTCCCTCCTGCTCTTCGGGGCGTGGGAGCTGTCGCCAGAGCCGCGGCCCCTACCGAAAAATGCTTTGCAGGCTGGCGCGGCGGCGCCACGTGGGCGCCGGTGTCGCCGAGGCTGACGGCCGCCGGAAAGCCCGCAGCCCCACGGGCTGTGGGGCCACGCGAGCGGCTGCCAAAGAGCTTTCCAACGAGGCACGGCTTTCCCTCCTGGCTCTTCGGGCGTGGGAGCTTTCGCCAGAGCCGCGGGCCCTACCGGAAAATGCTTCGCAGGGTGGCGTGGTGTCGCCACGTGGGCACTGGTGTCGGCCGAGGCTGACGGCCGCCGGAAAGCCCGCAGCCCCCACGGGCTGTGGGGCCACGCGAAGCGGCTGCCAAAGAGCTTTCCAAGGAGGCACGGCTTTCCCTCCTGGCTCTTCGGGCGTGGGAGCTGTCGCCAGAGCCGCGGCCCTACCGGAAAATGCTTTGCAGGCTGGCGCGGGCGGCGCCACGTGGGCGCCGGTGTCGCCGAGGCTGACGGCCGCCGGAAAGCCCGCAGCCCCACGGGCTGTGGGGCCACGCGAGCGGCTGCCAAAGAGCTTTCAACGAGGCACGGCTTTCCCTCCTGGCTCTTCGGGCGTGGGAGCTGTCGCCAGAGCCGCGGCCCTACCGGAAAATGCTTCGCAGGCTGGGCGCGGCGGCGCCACGTGGTCGCAGGTGTCGCCGAGGCTAACGGCCGCCGGAAAGCCCGCAGCCCCCACGGGCTGTGGGGCCACGCGAGCGGCTGCCAAAGAGCTTTCCAAGGAGGCACGGCATTCCCTCCTGGCTCTTCGGGGCGTGGGGAGCTGTCGCCAGAGCCGCGGCCCTACCAAAAAAATGCTTTGCAGGCTGGCGCGGCGGCGCCACGTGTGCGCCGGTGTCGCCGAGGCTGACGGCCGCTGGAAAGCCCGCAGCCCCACGGGCTGTGGGGCCACGCGAGCGGCTGCCAAAGAGCTTTCCAAGGAGGGCACGGCTTTCCCTCCTGGCTCTTCGGGGCGTGGGAGCTGTCGCCAGAGCCGCGTCCCTACCGGAAAATGCTTTGCAGGGTGGCGTGGCGTCGCCACGTGGGCACTGGTGTCGCCGAGGCTGACGGCCGCCGGAAAGCCCGCAGCCCCACGGGCTGTGGGGGCCACACGAGCGGCTGCCAAAGATCTTTCCAACGAGGCACGGCTTTCCCTCCTGGCTCTTCGGGCGTGGGAGCTGTCGCCAGAGCCGCGGCCCTACCGGAAAATGCTTTGCAGGCTGGCGCGGCGGCGCCACGTGGGCGCCGGTGTCGCCGAAGCTGACGGCCGCCGGAAAGCCCGCAGCCCCACCAGGGCTGTGGGGCCACGCGAGCGGCTGCCAAAGAGCTTTCCAAGGAGGCACGGCTTTCCCTCCTGGCTCTTCGGGCGTGGGAGCTGTCGCCAGAGCCGCGGGCCCTACCGGAAAATGCTTCGCAGGGGTGGCGTGGGCGTCGCCTCGTGGGCACTGGTGTCGCCGAGGCTGACGGCCGCCGGAAAGCCCGCAGCCCCACGGGCTGTGGGGCCATGCGAGCGGCTGCCAAAGAGCTTTCCAACGAGGCACGGCTTTCCCCTCCTGGCTCTTTGGGCGTGGGAGCTGTCGCCAGACCTGCGGCCCTACCGGAAAATGCTTCGCAGGCTGGCGCTGGGTGGCGCCTCCTTGGCGCCGATGTCGCCGAGGCTGATGGCCGCCAGAAACCCCGCAGCCCCACGGGCTGTGGGGCCACGCGAGCGGCTGCCAAAGAGCTTTCCAAGGAGGCACGGCTTTCCCCTCCTGGCTCTTCGGGCGTGGGAGCTGTCGCCAGAGCCGCGCCCTACCGGAAAAATGCTTCGCAGGCTGGCGCCGCGGCGCTACGTGGTCGCAGGTGTCGCCGAGGCTGACGGCCGCCGGAAAGCCCGCAGCCCCACGGGCTGTAGGGCCCACGCGAGCGGCTGCCAAAGAGCTTTCCAACGAGGCACAGCTTTCCCTCCTGGCTCTTCGGGCGTGGGAGCTGTCGCCAGAGCCGCGGCCCTACCAGAAAATGCTTCGCAGGCTGGCGCGGCGGCGCCACGTGGGCGCCGGTGGTGTCGAGGCTGACGGCCGCCGGAAAGCCCCGCAGCCCCACGGGCTGTGGGGCCACACGAGCGGCTGCCAAAGAGCTTTCCAACGAGGCACGGCTTTCCCCTCCTGGCTCTTCGGGCGTGGGAGCTGTCGCCAGAGCCGCGGCCCTACCGGAAAATGCTTCGCAGGCTGGGCGTGGCGGCGCCACGTGGGCACTGGTGTCGCCGAGGCTGACGGCCGCCGGGAAAGCCCGCAGCCCCACGGGCTGTGGGGCCACGCGAGCGGGCTGCCAAAGAGCTTTCCAAGGAGGCACGGCTTTCCCTCCTGGCTCTTCGGGCGTGGGAGCTGTCGCCAGAGCCGCGGCCCTACCGGAAAATGCTTCGCAGGCTGGCGCCGCGGCGCTACGTGGTCGCAGGTGTCGCCGAGGCTGACGGCCGCCGGAAAGCCCGCAGCCCCACGGGGCTGTGGGGCCCACGCGAGCGGCTGCCAAAGAGCTTTCCAAGGACGCACAGCTTTCCCTCCTGGCTCTTCGGGCGTGGGAGCTGTCGCCAGAGCCGCGGCCCTACCGAAAAATGCTTTGCAGGCTGGCGCGGCGGCGCCACGTGGGCCGCCGGTGTCGCCGAGGCTGACGGCCGCCGGAAAGCCCGCAGCCCCACGGGCTGTGGGGCCACGCGAGCGGCTGCCAAAGAGCTTTCCAACGAGGCACGGCTTTCCCTCCTGGCTCTTCGGGCGTGGGAGCTTTCGCCAGAGCCGCGGCCCTACCGGAAAATGCTTCGCAGGGTGGCGTGGTGTCGCCACGTGGGCACTGGTGTCGCCGAGGCTGACGGCCGCCGGAAAGCCCGCAGCCCCCACGGGCTGTGGGGCCACGCGAGCGGCCTGCCAAAGAGCTTTCCAAGGAGGCACGGCTTTTCCCTCCTGGCTCTTCGGGCGTGGGAGCTGTCGCCAGAGCCGCGGCCCCTACCGGAAAATGCTTTGCAGGCTGGCGCGGCGGCGCCACGTGGGCGCCGGTGTCGCCGAGGCTGACGGCCGCCGGAAAGCCCGCAGCCCCACGGGCTGTGGGGCCACGCGAGCGGCTGCCAAAGAGCTTTCCAAGGAGGCACGGCTTTCCCTCCTGGCTCTTCGGGGCGTGGGAGCTGTCGCCAGAGCCGCGGCCCTACCGAAAATGCTTAGCAGGCTGGCGCCGCGGCGCTACGTGGTCGCAGGTGTCGCCGAGGCTGACGGCCGCCGGAAAGCCCGCAGCCCCACGGGCTGTGGGGGCAACGCGAGCGGCTGCCAAAGAGCTTTCCAACGAGGCACGGCTTTCCCTCCTGGCTCTTCGGGCGTGGGAGCTGTCGCCAGAGCCGCGGCCCTACCGGAAAATGCTTTGCAGGCTGGCGCGGCGGCGCCACGTGGGCGCCGGTGTCGCCGAGGCTGACGGCCGCCGGAAAGCCCGCAGCCCCACGGGCTGTGGGGGCCACGCGAGCGGCTGCCAAAGAGCTTTCCAAGGAGGCACGGCTTTCCCTCCTGGCTCTTCGGGCGTGGGAGCTGTCGCCAGAGCCGCGGCCCCTACCGGAAAATGCTTCGCAGGGTGGCGTGGCGTCGCCTCGTGGGCACTGGTGTCGCCAGAGGCTGACGGCCGCCGGAAAGCCCGCAGCCCCACGGGCTGTGGGGGCCATGCGAGCGGCTGCCAAAGAGGTTTCCAACGAGGCACAGCTTTCCCTCCTGGCTCTTTGGGCGTGGGAGCTGTCGCCAGACCTGCGGCCCTACCGGAAAATGCTTCGCAGGCTGGCGCGGGTGGCGCCTCCTTGGCGCCGATGTCGCCGAGGCCGAGGCTGATGGCCGCCAGAAACCCCGCAGCCCCACGGGCTGTGGGGCCATGCGAGCGGCTGCCAAAGAGCTTTCCAACGAGGCACGGCTTTCCCTCCTGGCTCTTTGGGCGTGGGAGCTGTCGCCAGAGCCGCGGCCCTACCGGAAAATGCTTCGCAGGCTGGCGCGGCGGCGCCACGTGGTCGCAGGTGTCGCCGAGGCTGACGGCCGCCGGAAAGCCCGCAGCCCCACGGGCTGTGGGGCCACGCGAGCGGCTGCCAAAGAGCTTTCCAAGGAGGCACAGCTTTCCCTCCTGGCTCTTCGGGCGTGGGAGCTGTCGCCAGAGCCGCGGCCCTACCGAAAAATGCTTTGCAGGCTGGCGCGGCGGCGCCACGTGGGCGCCGGTGTCGCCGAGGCTGACGGCCGCCGGAAAGCCCGCAGCCCCACGGGCTGTGGGGCCACGCGAGCGGCTGCCAAAGAGCTTTCCAAGGAGGCACGGCTTTCCCTCCTGGCTCTTCGGGCGTGGGAGCTGTCGCCAGAGCCGCGGCCCTACCGGAAAATGCTTCGCAGGCTGGCGCCGCGGCGCTACGTGGTCGCAGGTGTCGCCGAGGCTGACGGCCGCCGGAAAGCCCGCAGCCCCACGGGCTGTAGGGCCCACGCGAGCGGCTGCCAAAGAGCTTTCCAACGAGGCACAGCTTTCCCTCCTGGCTCTTCGGGCGTGGGAGCTGTCGCCAGAGCCGCGGCCCTACCAGAAAATGCTTCGCAGGCTGGCGCGGCGGCGCCACGTGGGCGCCGGTGGTGTCGAGGCTGACGGCCGCCGGAAAGCCCGCAGCCCCACGGGCTGTGGGGCCACACGAGCGGCTGCCAAAGAGCTTTCCAACGAGGCACGGCTTTCCCTCCTGGCTCTTCGGGCGTGGGAGCTGTCGCCAGAGCCGCGGCCCTACCGGAAAATGCTTCGCAGGCTGGCGTGGCGGCGCCACGTGGGCACTGGTGTCGCCGAGGCTGACGGCCGCCGGAAAGCCCGCAGCCCCACGGGCTGTGGGGCCACGCGAGCGGCTGCCAAAGAGCTTTCCAAGGAGGCACGGCTTTCCCTCCTGGCTCTTCGGGCGTGGGACCTGTCGCCAGAGCCGCGGTCCCTACCGGAAAATGCTTCGCAGGATGGCGTGGCGTCGCCACGTGGGCACTGGTGTCGCCGAGGCTGACGGCCGCCGGAAAGCCCGCAGCCCCACGGGCTGTGGGGCCACGCGAGCGGCTGCCAAAGAGCTTTCCAAGGAGGCACGGCTTTCCCTCCTGGCTCTTCGGGCGTGGGAGCTGTCGCCAGAGCCGCGGCCCTACCGGAAAATGCTTAGCAGGCTGGCGCCGCGGCGCTACGTGGTCGCAGGTGTCGCCGAGGCTGACGGCCGCCGGAAAGCCCGCAGCCCCACGGGCTGTGGGGCCACGCGAGCGGCTGCCAAAGAGCTTTCCAAGGAGGCACGGCATTCCCTCCTGGCTCTTCGGGCGTGGGAGCTGTCGCCAGAGCCGCGGCCCTACCGAAAAATGCTTTGCAGGCTGGCGCGGCGGCGCCACGTGGGCGCCGGTGTCGCCGAGGCTGACGGCCGCTGGAAAGCCCGCAGCCCCACGGGCTGTGGGGCCACGCGAGCGGCTGCCAAAGAGCTTTCCAAGGAGGCACGGCTTTCCCTCCTGGCTCTTCGGGTGTTGGAGCTGTCGCCAGAGCCGCGTCCCTACCGGAAAATGCTTTGCAGGCTGGCGCCGCGGCGCTACGTAGTCGCAGGTGTCGCCGAGGCTGACGGCCGCCGGAAAGCCCGCAGCCCCACGGGCTGTGGGGCCCACGCGAGCGGCTGCCAAAGAGATTTCTAACGAGGCACGGCTTTCCCTCCTGGCTCTTCGGGCGTGGGAGCTGTTGCCAGAGCCGCGGCCCTACCGGGGAAAATGCTTCGCAGGGTGGCGTGGCGTCACCACGTGGGCACCGGTGTCGCCGAGGCTGACGGCCGCCGGAAAGCCCGCAGCCCCACGGGCTGTGGGGCCACGCGAGCGGCTGCCAAAGAGCTTTCCAACGAGGCACGGTTTTCCCTCCTGGCTCTTCGGGCGTGGGAGCTGTCGCCAGACCTGCGGCCCTACCGGAAAATGCTTCCGCAGGCTGGCGCAGGTGGCGGCTCCTTGGCACCGATTTCGCCGAGGCTGATGGGCCGCCAGAAAGCCCGCAGCCCCACGGGCTGTGGGGCCACGCGAGTGCCTGCCAAAGAGCTTTCCAAGGAGGCACGGCTTTCCCTCCTGGCTCTTCGGGCGTGGGAGCTGTCGCCAGAGCCGCGGCCCTACCGGAAAATGCTTCGCAGGCTGGCGCCGCGGCGCTACGTGGTCGCAGGTGTCGCCGAGGCTGACGGCCGCCGGAAAGCCCGCAGCCCCACGGGCTGTGGGGCCACGCGAGCGGCTGCCAAAGAGCTTTCCAACGAGGCACGGCTTTCCCTCCTGGCTCTTCGGGCGTGGGAGCTGTCGCCAGAGCCGCGGCCCTACCGGAAAATGCTTTGCAGGCTGGCGCGGCGGCGCCACGTGGGCGCCGGTGTCGCCGAGGCTGACGGCCGCCGGAAAGCCCGCAGCCCCACGGGCTGTGGGGCCACGCGAGCGGCTGCCAAAGAGCTTTCCAACGAGGCACGGCTTTCCCTCCTGGCTCTTCGGGTGTGGGAGCTGTCGCCAGAGCCGCGGCCCTACCGGAAAATGCTTCGCAGGGTGGCGTGGCGTCGCCTCGTGGGCACTGGTGTCGCCGAGGCTGACGGCCGCCGGAAAGCCCGCAGCCCCACGGGCTGTGGGGCCATGCGAGCGGCTGCCAAAGAGCTTTCCAACGAGGCACGGCTTTCCCTCCTGGCTCTTTGGGCGTGGGAGCTGTCGGTAGACCTGCGGCCCTACCGGAAAATGCTTCGCAGGCTGGCGCGGTGGCGCCTCCTTGGCGCCGATGTCGCCGAGGCTGATGGCCGCCAGAAACCCCGCAGCCCCACGGGCTGTGGGGCCATGCGAGCGGCTGCCAAAGAGCTTTCCAACGAGGCACGGCTTTCCCTCCTGGCTCTTTGGGCGTGGGAGCTGTCGCCAGAGCCGCGGCCCTACCGGAAAATGCTTCGCAGGATGGCGCGGCGGCGCCACGTGGTCGCAGGTGTCGCCGAGGCTGACGGCCGCCGGAAAGCCCGCAGCCCCACGGGCTGTGGGGGCCACGCGAGCGGCTGCCAAAGAGCTTTCCAAGGAGGCACAGCTTTCCCTCCTGGCTCTTCGGGCGTGGGAGCTGTCGCCAGAGCCGCGGCCCTACCGAAAAATGCTTCGCAGGCTGGCGCCGCGGCGCTACGTGGTCGCAGGTGTCGCCGAGGCTGACGGCCGCCGGAAAGCCCGCAGCCCCACGGGCTGTGGGGCCACGCGAGCGGCTGCCAAAGAGCTTTCCAACGAGGCACAGCTTTCCCTCCTGGCTCTTCGGGCGTGGGAGCTGTCGCCAGAGCCGCGGCCCTACCAGAAAATGCTTCGCAGGCTGGCGCGGCGGCGCCACGTGGGCGCCGGTGGTGTCGAGGCTGACGGCCGCCGGAAAGCCCGCAGCCCCACGGGCTGTGGGGCCACACGAGCGCTGCCAAAGAGCTTTCCAACGAGGCACGGCTTTCCCCTCCTGGCTCTTCGGGCGTGGGAGCTGTCGCCAGAGCCGCGGCCCTACCGGAAAATGCTTCGCAGGCTGGCGTGGCGGCGCCACGTGGGCGCTGGTGGTGTCGAGGCTGACGGCCGCCGGAAAGCCCGCAGCCCCACGGGCTGTGGGGCCACGCGAGCGGCTGCCAAAGAGCTTTCCAAGGAGGCACGGCTTTCCCTCCTGGCTCTTCGGGCGTGGGAGCTGTCGCCAGAGCCGCGGCCCTACCGGAAAAATGCTTCGCAGGCTGGCGCCGCGGCGCTACGTGGTCGCAGGTGTCGCCGAGTCTGACGGCCGCCGGAAAGCCCGCAGCCCCACGGGCTGTGGGGCCACGCGAGCGGCTGCCAAAGAGCTTTCCAACGAGGCACAGCTTTCCCTCCTGGCTCTTCGGGGCGTGGGAGCTGTCGCCAGAGCCGCGGCCCTAACCGAAAAATGCTTCGCAGGGTGGCGCGGCGGCGCCACGTGGGCGCCGGGTGTCGCCGAGGCTGACGGCCGCCGGAAAGCCCGCAGCCCCACGGGCTGTGGGGCCACGCGAGCGGCTGCCAAAGAGCTTTCCAACGAGGCACGGCTTTCCCTCCTGGCTCTTCGGGCGTGGGAGCTGTCGCCAGAGCCGCGGACCTACCGAAAAATGCTTTGCAGGCTGGCGCGGCGGCGCCACGTGGGCGCCGGTGTCGCCGAGGCTGACGGCCGCCGGAAAGCCCGCAGCCCCACGGGCTGTGGGGCCACGCGAGCGGCTGCCAAAGAGCTTTCCAAGGAGGCACGGCTTTCCCTCCTGGCTCTTCGGGCGTGGGAGCTGTCGCCAGAGCCGCGGCCCTACCGGAAAATGCTTCGCAGGATGGCGTGGCGTCGCCACGTGGGCACTGGTGTCGCCGAGGCTGACGGCCGCCGGAAAGCCCGCAGCCCCACGGGCTGTGGGGCCACGCGAGCGGCTGCCAAAGAGCTTTCCAACGAGGCACAGCTTTCCCTCCTGGCTCTTCGGGTGTGGGAGCTGTCGCCAAGAGCCGCGGCCCTACCGAAAAATGCTTTGCAGGCTGGCGCGGTGGCGCCACGTGGGCGCCGGTGTCGCCGAGGCTGACGGCCGCCGGAAAGCCCGCAGCCCCACGGGCTGTGGGGCCACGCGAGCGGCTGCCAAAGAGCTTTCCAACGAGGCACAGCTTTCCCTCCTGGCTCTTCGGGGCGTGGGAGCTGTCGCCAGAGCCGCGGCCCTACCAGAAAATGCTTCGCAGGCTGGCGCGGCGGCGCCACGTGGGCGCCGGTGGTGTCGAGGCTGACGGCCGCCGGAAAGCCCGCAGCCCCACGGGCTGTGGGGCCACACGAGCGGCTGCCAAAGAGCTTTCCAACGAGGCACGGCTTTCCCTCCTGGCTCTTCGGGCGTGGGAGCTGTCGCCAGAGCCGCGGCCCTACCGGAAAATGCTTCGCAGGCTGGCGTGGCGGCGCCACGTGGGCGCTGGTGGTGTCGAGGCTGACGGCCGCCGGAAAGCCCGCAGCCCCACGGGCTGTGGGGCCACGCGAGCGGCTGCCAAAGAGCTTTCCAAGGAGGCACGGCTTTCCCTCCTGGCTCTTCGGGCGTGGGAGCTGTCGCCAGAGCCGCGGCCCTACCGGAAAATGCTTCGCAGGCTGGCGCCGCGGCGCTACGTGGTCGCAGGTGTCGCCGAGTCTGACGGCCGCCGGAAAGCCCGCAGCCCCACGGGCTGTGGGGCCACGCGAGCGGCTGCCAAAGAGCTTTCCAACGAGGCACAGCTTTCCCTCCTGGCTCTTCGGGCGTGGGAGCTGTCGCCAGAGCCGCGGACCTACCGAAAAATGCTTTGCAGGCTGGCGCGGCGGCGCCACGTGGGCGCCGGTGTCGCCGAGGCTGACGGCCGCCGGAAAGCCCGCAGCCCCACGGGCTGTGGGGCCACGCGAGCGGCTGCCAAAGAGCTTTCCAAGGAGGCACGGCTTTCCCTCCTGGCTCTTCGGGCGTGGGAGCTGTCGCCAGAGCCGCGGCCCTACCGGAAAATGCTTCGCAGGATGGCGTGGCGTCGCCACGTGGGCACTGGTGTCGCCGAGGCTGACGGCCGCCGGAAAGCCCGCAGCCCCACGGGCTGTGGGGCCACGCGAGCGGCTGCCAAAGAGCTTTCCAAGGAGGCACGGCTTTCCCTCCTGGCTCTTCGGGCGTGGGAGCTGTCGCCAGAGCCGCGGCCCTACCGGAAAATGCTTAGCAGGCTGGCGCCGCGGCGCTACGTGGTCGCAGGTGTCGCCGAGGCTGACGGCCGCCGGAAAGCCCGCAGCCCCACGGGCTGTGGGGCCACGCGAGCGGCTGCCAAAGAGCTTTCCAAGGAGGCACGGCATTCCCTCCTGGCTCTTCGGGCGTGGGAGCTGTCGCCAGAGCCGCGGCCCTACCAAAAAATGCTTTGCAGGCTGGCGCGGCGGCGCCACGTGGGCGCCGGTGTCGCCGAGGCTGACGGCCGCTGGAAAGCCCGCAGCCCCACGGGGCTGTGGGGCCACGCGAGCGGCTGCCAAAGAGCTTTCCAAGGAGGCACGGCTTTCCCTCCTGGCTCTTCGGGCGTGGGAGCTGTCGCCAGAGCCGTGGCTCTACCGGAAAATGCTTCGCAGGGTGGCGTGGCGTCGCCACGTGGGCACTGGTGTCGCCGAGGCTGACGGCCGCCGGAAAGCCCGCAGCCCCACGGGCTGTGGGGCCACACGAGCGGCTGCCAAAGAGCTTTCCAACGAGGCACGGTTTTCCCTCCTGGCTCTTCGGGCGTGGAGCTGTCGCCAGAGCCGCGGCCCTACCGGAAAATGCTTTGCAGGCTGGCGTGGCGGCGCCACGTGGTCGCAGGTGTCGCCGAGGCTGACGGCCGCCGGAAAGCCAGCAGCCCCACGGGCTGTGGGGCCACGCGAACGGCTGCCAAAGAGCTTTCCAAGGAGGCACGGCATTCCCTCCTGGCTCTTCGGGCGTGGGAGCTGTCGCCAGAGCCGCGGCCCTACCGAAAAATGCTTTGTAGGCTGGCGCGGCGGCGCCACGTGGGCGCCGGTGTCGCCGAGGCTGACGGCCGCTGGAAAGCCCGCAGCCCCACGGGCTGTGGGGCCACGCGAGCGGCTGCCAAAGAGCTTTCCAAGGAGGCACGGCTTTCCCTCCTGGCTCTTCGGGCGTGGGAGCTGTCGCCAGAGCCGCGGCCCTACCGGAAAATGCTTCGCAGGCTGGCGTGGCGTCGCCACGTGGGCACTGGTGTCGCCGAGGCTGACGGCCGCCGGAAAGCCCGCAGCCCCACGGGCTGTGGGGGCCACACGAGCGGCTGCCAAAGAGCTTTCCAACGAGGCACGGCTTTCCCTCCTGGCTCTTCGGCGTGGGAGCTGTCGCCAGAGCCGCGGCCCTACCGGAAAATGCTTCGCAGGCTGGCGCGGCGGCGCCACGTGGGCACTGGTGTCGCCGAGGCTGACGGCCGCCGGAAAGCCCGCAGCCCCACGGGCTGTGGGGCCACGCGAGCGGCTGCCAAAGAGCTTTCCAACGAGGCACAGCTTTCCCTCCTGGCTCTTCGGGCGTGGGAGCTGTCGCCAGAGCCGCGGCCCTACCGGAAAATGCTTTGCAGGCTGGCGTGGCGGCGCCACGTGGTCGCAGGTGTCGCCGAGGCTGACGGCCGCCGGAAAGCCAGCAGCCCCACGGGCTGTGGGGCCACGCGAGCGGCTGCCAAAGAGCTTTCCAAGGAGGCACGGCATTCCCTCCTGGCTCTTCGGGCGTGGGAGCTGTCGCCAGAGCCGCGGCCCTACCGAAAAATGCTTTGCAGGCTGGCGCGGCGGCGCCACGTGGGCGCCGGTGTCGCCGAGGCTGACGGCCGCTGGAAAGCCCGCAGCCCCACGGGCTGTGGGGCCACGCGAGCGGCTGCCAAAGAGCTTTCCAAGGAGGCACGGCTTTCCCTCCTGGCTCTTCGGGCGTGGGAGCTGTCGCCAGAGCCGCGGCCCTACCGGAAAATGCTTCGCAGGGTGGCGTGGCGTCGCCACGTGGGCACTGGTGTCGCCGAGGCTGACGGCCGCCGGATAGCCGCAGCCCCACGGGCTGTGGGGCCACACGAGCGGCTGCCAAAGAGCTTTCCAAGGAGGCACGGCTTTCCCTCCTGGCTCTTCGGGCGTGGGAGCTGTCGCCAGAGCCGCGGCCCTACCGGAAAATGCTTCGCAGGCTGGCGCGGCGGCGCCACGTGGGCACTGGTGTCGCCGAGTCTGACGGCTGCCGGAAAGCCCGCAGCCCCACGGGCTGTGGGGGCCACGCGAGCGGCTGCCAAAGAGCTTTCCAACGAGGCACAGCTTTCCCTCCTGGCTCTTCGGGTGTGGGAGCTGTCGCCAGAGCCGCGGCCCTACCGAAAAATGCTTTGCAGGCTGGCGCGGTGGCGCACGTGGGCGCCGGTGTCGCCGAGGCTGACGGCCGCCGGAAAGCCCGCAGCCCCACGGGCTGTGGGGCCACACGAGCGGCTGCCAAAGAGCTTTCCAATGAGGCACGGCTTTCCCTCCTGGCTCTTTGGGCGTGGGAGCTGTCACCAGAGCCGCGGCCCTACCGGAAAATGCTTCGCAGGCTGGCGTGGCGTCGCCACGTGGGCGCCGGTGTCGCCGAGGCTGACGGCCGCCGGAAAGCCCGCAGCCCCACGGGCTGTGGGGCCACGCGAGCGGCTGCCAAAGAGCTTTCCAACGAGGCACGGCTTTCCCTCCTGGCTCTTCGGGCGTGGGAGCTGTCGCCAGAGCCGCGGCCCTACCGGAAAATGCTTCTCAGGGTGGAGTGGCGGCGCCACGTGGGCGCCGGTGTCGCCGACGCTGACGGCCGCCGGAAAGCCCGCAGCCCCACGGGCTGTGGGGCCACGCGAGCAGCTGCCAAAGAGCTTTCCAAGGAGGCACGGCTTTCCCTCCTGGCTCTTCGGGCGTGGGAGCTGTCGCCAGAGCCGCGGCCCTACCGGAAAATGCTTCGCAGGCTGGCGCGGCGGCGCCACGTGGGCACAGGTGTCGCCGAGGCTGACGGCCGCCGGAAAGCCCGCAGCCCCACGGGCTGTGGGGCCATGCGAGCGGCTGCCAAAGAGCTTTCTAACGAGGCACGCCTTTCCCTCCTGGCTCTTCGGGCGTGGGAGCTGTCGCCAGAGCTGCGGCCCTACCGGAAAATGCTTCGCAGGCTGGCGCGGCGGCGCCACGTGGGCGCCGGTGGTGTCGAGGCTGACGGCCGCCGGAAAGCCCGCAGCCCCACGGGCTGTGGGGCCACGCGAGCGGCTGCCAAAGAGGTTTCCAACGAGGCACAGCTTTCCCTCCTGGCTCTTCGGGCGTGGGAGCTGTCGCCAGAGCCGTGGCCCTACCGAAAAATGCTTTGCAGGCTGGCGCGGTGGCGCCACGTGGGCGCCGGTGTCGCCGAGGCTGACGGCCGCCGGAAAGCCCGCAGCCCCACGGGCTGTGGGGCCACGCGAGCGGCTGCCAAAGAGCTTTCCAACGAGGCACGGCTTTCCCTCCTGGCTCTTCGGGCGTGGGAGCTGTCGCCAGAGCCGCGGCCCTACCGGAAAATGCTTCGCAGGCTGGCGTGGGGTCGCCACGTGGGCACTGGTGTCGCCGAGGCTGACGGCCGCCGGAAAGCCCGCAGCCCCACGGGCTGTGGGGCCACACGAGCGGCTGCCAAAGAGCTTTCCAACGAGGCACGGATTTCCCTCCTGGCTCTTCGGGCGTGGGAGCTGTCGCCAGAGCCGCGGCCCTAGCGGAAAATGCTTCGAAGGCTGGCGTGGCGGCGCCACGTGGTCGCAGGTGTCGCCGAGGCTGACGGCCGCCGGAAAGCCAGCAGCCCCACGGGCTGTGGGGCCACGCGAGCGGCTGCCAAAGAGCTTTCCAAGGAGGCACGGCATTCCCTCCTGGCTCTTCGGGCGTGGGAGCTGTCGCCAGAGCCGCGGCCCTACCGAAAAATGCTTTGCAGGCTGGCGCGGCGGCGCCACGTGGGCGCCGGTGTCGCCGAGGCTGACGGCCGCTGGAAAGCCCGCAGCCCCACGGGCTGTGGGGCCACGCGAGCGGCTGCCAAAGAGCTTTCCAAGGAGGCACGGCTTTCCCTCCTGGCTCTTCGGGCGTGGGAGCTGTCGCCAGAGCCGCGGCCCCTACCGGAAAATGCTTCGCAGGGTGGCGTGGCGTCGCCACGTGGGCACTGGTGTCGCCGAGGCTGACGGCCGCCGGATAGCCCGCAGCCCCACGGGCTGTGGGGCCACACGAGCGGCTGCCAAAGAGCTTTCCAAGGAGGCACGGCTTTCCCTCCTGGCTCTTTGGGCGTGGGGAGCTGCCGCCAGAGCCGCGGCCCTACCGGAAAATGCTTCGCAGGCTGGCGCGGCGGCGCCACGTGGGCACTGGTGTCGCCGAGGCTGACGGCTGCCGGAAAGCCCGCAGCCCCACGGGCTGTGGGGGCCACGCGAGCGGCTGCCAAAGAGCTTTCCAACGAGGCACAGCTTTCCCTCCTGGCTCTTCGGGTGTGGGAGCTGTCGCCAGAGCCGCGGCCCTACCGAAAAATGCTTTGCAGGCTGGCGCGGTGGCGCCACGTGGGCGCCGGTGTCGCCGAGGCTGACGGCCGCCGGAAAGCCCGCAGCCCCACGGGCTGTGGGGCCACACGAGCGGCTGCCAAAGAGCTTTCCAACGAGGCACGGCTTTCCCTCCTGGCTCTTTGGGCGTGGGAGCTGTCACCAGAGCCGCGGCCCTACCGGAAAATGCTTCGCAGGCTGGCGTGGCGTCGCCACTTGGGCGCGGTGTCGCCGAGGCTGACGGCCGCCGGAAAGCCCACAGCCCCACGGGCTGTGGGGCCACGCGAGCGGCTGCCAAAGAGCTTTTCCAACGAGGCACGGCTTTCCCTCCTGGCTCTTCGGGCGTGGGAGCTGTCGCCAGAGCCGCGGACCTACCGAAAAATGCTTTGCAGGCTGGCGCGGCGGCGCCACGTGGGCGCCGGTGTCGCCGAGGCTGACGGCCGCCGGAAAGCCCGCAGCCCCACGGGCTGTGGGGCCACGCGAGCGGCTGCCAAAGAGCTTTCCAAGGAGGCACGGCTTTCCCTCCTGGCTCTTCGGGCGTGGGAGCTGTCGCCAGAGCCGCGGCCCTACCGGAAAATGCTTCTCAGGGTGGAGTGGCGGCGCCACGTGGGCGCCGGTGTCGCCGACGCTGACGGCCGCCGGAAAGCCCGCAGCCCCACGGGCTGTGGGGCCACGCGAGCAGCTGCCAAAGAGCTTTCCAAGGAGGCACGGCTTTCCCTCCTGGCTCTTCGGGCGTGGGAGCTGTCGCCAGAGCCGCGGCCCTACCGGAAAATGCTTCGCAGGCTGGCGCGGCGGCGCCACGTGGGCACAGGTGTCGCCGAGGCTGACGGCCGCCGGAAAGCCCGCAGCCCCACGGGCTGTGGGGCCATGCGAGCGGCTGCCAAAGAGCTTTCTAACGAGGCACGCCTTTCCCTCCTGGCTCTTCGGGCGTGGGAGCTGTCGCCAGAGCTGCGGCCCTACCAGAAAATGCTTCGCAGGGCTGGCGCGGCGGCGCCACGTGGGCGCCGGTGGTGTCGAGGCTGACGGCCCGCCGGAAAGCCCGCAGCCCCACGGGCTGTGGGCCACGCGAGCGGCTGCCAAAGAGGTTTCCAACGAGGCACAGCTTTCCCTCCTGGCTCTTCGGGCGTGGGAGCTGTCGCCAGAGCCGTGGCCCTACCGATAAATGCTTTGCAGGCTGGCGCGGTGGCGCCACGTGGGCGCCGGTGTCGCCGAGGCTGACGGCCGCCGGAAAGCCCGCAGCCCCACGGGCTGTGGGGCCACGCGAGCGGCTGCCAAAGAGCTTTCCAACGAGGCACGGCTTTCCCTCCTGGCTCTTCGGGCGTGGGAGCTGTCGCCAGAGCCGCGGCCCTACCGGAAAATGCTTCGCAGGCTGGCGTGGCGTCGCCACGTGGGCACTGGTGTCGCCGAGGCTGACGGCCGCCGGAAAGCCCGCAGCCCCACGGGCTGTGGGGCCACACGAGCGGCTGCCAAAGAGCTTTCCAACGAGGCACGGATTTCCCTCCTGGCTCTTCGGGCGTGGGAGCTGTCGCCAGAGCCGCGGCCCTAGCGGAAAATGCTTCGCAGGCTGGCGTGGCGGCGCCACGTGGTCGCAGGTGTCGCCGAGGCTGACGGCCGCCGGAAAGCCCGCAGCCCCACGGGCTGTGGGGCCACGCGAGCGGCTGCCAAAGAGCTTTCTAACGAGGCACGGCTTTCCCTCCTGGCTCTTCGGGCGTGGGAGCTGTCGCCAGAGCCGCGGCCCTACCGGAAAATGCTTCTCAGGCTGGCGCGGCGGCGCCACGTGGGCGCCGGTGGTGTCGAGGCTGACGGCCGCCGGAAACCCCGCAGCACCACGGGCTGTGGGGCCACGCGAGCAGCTGCCAAAGAGCTTTCCAAGGAGGCACGGCTTTCCCTCCTGGCTCTTCGGGCGTGGGAGCTGTCGCCAGAGCCGCGGCCCTACCGGAAAATGCTTCGCAGGCTGGCGCCACGGCGCTACGTGGTCGCAGGTGTCGCCGAGGCTGACGGCCGCCGGAAAGCCCGCAGCCCCACGGGCTGTGGGGCCACGCGAGCGGCTGCCAAAGAGCTTTCCAAGGAGGCACGGCTTTCCCTCCTGGCTCTTCGGGCGTGGGAGCTGTCGCCAGAGCCGCGGCCCTACCGGAAAATGCTTCGCAGGCTGGCGTGGCGGCGCCACGTGGGCACTGGTGTCGCCGAGGCTGACGGCCGCCGGAAAGCCCGCAGCCCCACGGGCTGTGGGGCCACGCGAGCGGCTGCCAAAGAGCTTTCCAAGGAGGCACGGCTTTCCCTCCTGGCTCTTCGGGCGTGGGAGCTGTCGCCAGAGCCGCGGCCTACCGGAAAATGCTTCGCAGGCTGGCGCCGCGGCGCCACGTGGGCACTGGTGTCGCCGAGGCTGACGGCCGCCGGAAAGCCCGCAGCCCCACGGGCTGTGGGGCCACACGAGCGGCTGCCAACGAGCTTTCCAAGGAGGCACGGCTTTCCCCTCCTGGCTCTTCGGGCGTGGGAGCTGTCGCCAGAGCCGCGGCCCTACCGGAAAATGCTTCGCAGGCTGGCGTGGCGGCGCCACGTGGTCGCAGGTGTCGCCGAGGCTGACGGCCGCCGGAAAGCCAGCAGCCCCACGGGCTGTGGGGCCACGCGAGCGGCTGCCAAAGAGCTTTCCAAGGAGGCACGGCTTTCCCTCCTGGCTCTTCGGGCGTGGGAGCTGTCGCCAGAGCCGCGGCCCTACCGGAAAATGCTTCGCAGGGTGGCGTGGCGTCGCCACGTGGGCACTGGTGTCGCCGAGGCTGACGGCCGCCGGAAAGCCCGCAGCCCCACGGGCTGTGGGGCCACGCGAGCGGCTGCCAAAGAGCTTTCCAAGGAGGCACGGCTTTCCCTCCTGGCTCTTCGGGCGTGGGAGCTGTCGCCAGAGCCGCGGCCCTACCGGAAAATGCTTCGCAGGCTGGTGCCGCGGCGCCACGTGGGCACTGGTTTCGCCGAGGCTGACGGCCGCCGGAAAGCCCGCAGCCCCACGGGCTGTGG
>NW_026529888.1:0-33017 GCF_028500815.1 Rissa tridactyla
CGCCCAAAGAGCCAGCAGGGAAAACTATGCCTTGTTCTAAAGCTCTTTGGGAACCGCTTGCGTAGCCCCACAAACCTGGGGGCTGCAGGCTTTCCTGCTGCCTTCAGCCTCAAAGCCACCCTTTCCCACTTGGCGCCGCGCCAGGCACAAAAATGGCCATACGGCTGGAGATGGGTCCCCCGCCCAAAGAGCCAGCAGGGAAAACTATGCCTTGTTCTAAAGCTCTTTGGGAACCGCTTGCGTAGCCCCACAAACCTGGGGGCTGCAGGCTTTCCTGCTGCCTTCAGCCTCAAAGCCACCCTTTCCCACTTGGCGCTGCGCCAGGCACAAAAATGGCCATACGGCTGGAGATGGGTCCCCGCCCAAAGAGCCAGCAGGGAAAACTATGCCTTGTTCTAAAGCTCTTTGGGAACCGCTTGCATAGCCCCACAGACCTGGGGGCTGCAGGCTTTCCTGCTGTCTTCAGCCTCAAAGCCACCCTTTCCCACTTGGCGCCGCATCAGGCACAAAAATGGCCTATGGCTGGAGATGGGTCCCCCGCCCAAAGAGCCAGCAGGGAAAACTATGCCTTGTTCTAAAGCTCTTTGGGAACCACTTGCGTATCCCCACAGACCTGGGGGCTGGAGGCTTTCCTGCTGCCTTCAGCCTCAAAGCCACCCTTTCCCACTTGGCGCCGCGCCAGGCACAAAAATGGCCATACGGCTGGAGATGGGTCCCCCGCCCAAAGAGCCAGCAGGGAAAACTATGCCTTGTTCTAAAGCTCTTTGGGAACCGCTTGCGTAGCCCCACAGACCTGGGGGCTGCGGGCTTTCCTGCTGCCTTCAGCCTCAAAACGACCCTTTGCCACTACGCACCGGCGCCAGGCACAAAAATAGATAGACGGCTGGAGATGGGTCCCCCGCCCAAAGAGCCAGCAGGGAAAACTATGCCTTGTTCTAAAGCTCTTTGGGAACCGCTTGCGTAGCCCCACAGACCTGGGGGCTGCAGGCTTTCCTGCTGCCTTCAGCCTCGACAGCACCCTTTCCCACTTGACGCCGCGCCAGGCACAAAAATGGCCATACGGCTGGAGATGGGTCCCCCGCCCAAAGAGCCAGCAGGGAAAATTATGCCTTGTTCTAAAGCTCTTTGGGAACCGCTTGCGTAGCCCCACAAACCTGGGGGCTGCGGGCTTTCCTGCTGCCTTCAGCCTCAAAGCCACCCTTTCCCACTTGGCGCCGCGCCAGGCACAAAAATGGCCATACGGCTGGAGATGGGTCCCATGCCCAAAGAGCCAGCAGGGAAAACTATGCCTTGTTCTAAAGCTCTTTGGGAACCGCTTGCGTAGCCCCACAGACCTGGGGGCTGCAGGCTTTCCTGCTGCCTTCAGCCTCAAAACCACCCTTTCCCACTTGGCGCCGCATCAGGCACAAAAATGGCCTATGGCTGGAGATGGGTCCCATGCCCAAAGAGCCATCAGGGAAAACTATGCCTTGTTCTAAAGCTCTTTGGGAACCGCTTGCTTGGCCCCACAGACCTGGGGGCTGCAGGCTTTGCTGCTGCCTTCAGCCTCAAAGCCACCCTTTCCCACTTGGCGTCGCGCCAGGCACAAAAATGGCCTATGGCTGGAGATGGGTCCCCCGCCCAAAGAGCCAGCAAGGAAAACTATGCCTTGTTCTAAAGCTCTTTGGGAACCGCTTGCGTAGCCCCACAGACCTGGGGGCTGCGGGCTTTGCTGCTGCCTTCAGCCTCGACACCACCCTTTCCCACTTGGCGCCGCGCCAGGCACAAAAATGGCCATACGGCTGGAGATGGGTCCACCGCCCAAAGAGCCAGCAGGGAAAACTATGCCTTGTTCTAAAGCTCTTTGGGAACCGCTTGCATAGCCCCACAGACCTGGGGGCTGCAGGCTTTCCTGCTGTCTTCAGCCTCAAAACCACCCTTTCCCACTTGGCGCCCTATCAGGCACAGAAATGGCCTATGGCTGGAGATGGGTCCCCCGCCCAAAGAGCCAGCAGGGAAAACTATGCCTTGTTCTAAAGCTCTTTGGGAACCGCTTGCGTAGCCCCACAAACCTGGGGGCTGCAGGCTTTCCTGCTGCCTTCAGCCTCAAAGCCACCCTTTCCCACTTGCGCCGCGCCAGGCACAAAAATGGCCATACGGCTGGAGATGGGTCCCCCGCCCAAAGAGCCAGCAGGGAAAACTAGGCCTTGTTCTAAAGCTCTTTGGGAACCGCTTGCGTAGCCCCACAGACCTGGGGGCTGCGGGCTTTCCTGCTGTCTTCAGCCTCAAAGCCACCCTTTCCCACTTGGCGCCGCGGTAGGCACAAAAATGGTCTATGGCTGGAGATGGGTCCCATGCCCAAAGACCCAGCAAGGAAAACTATGCCTTGTTCTAAAGCTCTTTGGGAACCGCTTGCATAGCCCCACAGACCTGGGGGCTGTGGGCCTTCCTGCTGCCTTCAGCCTCGACACCACCCTTTCCGACTTGGCCCCTGGCCACGCACAAAAATGGCCATACGGCTGGAGATGGGTCCCCCGCCCAAAGAGCCAGCAGGGAAAACTATGCCTTGTTCTAAAGCTCTTTGGGAACCGCTTGCGTAGCCGCACAGACCTGGGGGCTGCAGGCTTTGCTGCTGCCTTCAGCCTCAAAGCCACCCTTTCCCACTTGGCGCCGCGCCAGGCACAAAAATGGCCATACGGCTGGAGATGGGTCCCCCGCCCAGAGAGCCAGCAGGGAAAATTATGCCTTGTTCTAAAGCTCTTTGGGAACCGCTTGCGTAGCCCCACAGACCTGGGGGCTGCGGGCTTTCCTGCTGCCTTCAGCCTCAAAGCCACCCTTTCCCACTTGGTGCCGCATCAGGCACAAAAATGGCCTATGGCTGGATATGGGTCCCATGCCCTAAGAGCCAGCAGGGAAAACTATGCCTTGTTCTAAAGCTCTTTGGGAACCGCTTGCGTAGCCCCACAGACCTGGGGGCTGCAGGCTTTGCTGCTGCCTTCAGCCTCAAAGCCACCCTTTCCCACTTGGCGCCGCGCCAGGCACAAAAATGGCCTATGGCTGGAGATGGGTCCCCCGCCCAAAGAGCCAGCAGGGAAAACTATGCCTTGTTCTAAAGCTCTTTGGGAACCGCTTGCTTGGCCCCACAGACCTGGGGGCTGCAGGCTTTGCTGCTGCCTTCAGACTCGACACCACCCTTTCCCATTTGGCGCCGCATCAGGCACAAAAATGGCCATACGGCTGGAGATGGGTCCCCCGCCCAAAGAGCCAGCAGGGAAAACTATGCCTTGTTCTAAAGCTCTTTGGGAACCGCTTGCGTAGCCCCACAGACCTGGGGGCTGCAGGCTTTGCTGCTGCCTTCAGCCTCAAAGCCACCCTTTCCCACTTGGCGCCGGGCCAGGCACAAAAATGGCCATACGGCTGGAGATGGGTCCCCTGCCAAAAGAGCCAGCAGGGAAAACTATGCCTTGTTCTAAAGCTCTTTGGGAACCGCTTGCGTAGCCCCACAGACCTGGGGGCTGCGGGCTTTCCTGTTGCCTTCAGCCTCAAAACCACCCTTTCCCACTACGCACCGCGCCAGGCACAAAAATGGCCATACGGCTGGAGATGGGTCCCCCGCCCAAAGAGCCAGCAGGGAAAACTATGCCTTGTTCTAAAGCTCTTTGGGAACCGCTTGCGTAGCCCCACAGACCTGGGGGCTGCGGGCTTTCCTGCTGCGTTCAGCCTCGACACCACCCTTTCCCACTTGGCGTCGCGCCAGGCACAAAAATGGCCTATGGCTGCAGATGGGTCCCCCGCCCAAAGAGCCAGCAGGGAAAACTATGCCTTGTTCTAAAGCTCTTTGGGAACCGCTTGCGTAGCCGCACAGACCTGGGGGCTGCGGGCTTTCCTGCTGCCTTCAGCCTCGACAACACCCTTTCCCACTTGGCGCCGCGAAAGGCTCAAAAATGGCCATACGGCTGGAGATGGGTCCCCCCGCCCAAAGAGCCAGCAGGAAAAACTATGCCTTGTTCTAAAGCTCTTTGGGAACCGCTTGCGTAGCCCCACAGACCTGGGGGCTGCGGGCTTTCCTGCTGCCTTCAGCCTCAAATACACCCTTTCCCACTACGCACCGCGCCAGGCATAAAAATAGCCATATGACTGGAGATGGGTCCCCCGCCCGAGGAGCCAGCAGGGAAAACTATGCCTTGTTCTAAAGCTCTTTGGGAACCGCTTGCGTAGCCGCACAGACCTGGGGGCTGCAGGCTTTCCTGCTGCCTTCAGCCTCGACAACACCCTTTCCCACTTGGCGTCGCGCCAGGCACAAAAATGGCCTATGGCTGGATATGGGTCTCCCGCCCAAAGAGCCAGCAGGGAAAACTATGCCTTGTTCTAAAGCTCTTTGGGAACCGCTTCCGTAGCCCCACAGACCTGGGGGCTGCGGGCTTTCCTGCTGCCTTCAGCCTCAAAGCCACCCTTTCCCACTTGGCGCTTCGCCAGGCATAAATATGGCCATATGGCTGGAGATGGGTCCCCCGCCCAAAGAGCCAGCAGGGAAAACTATGCCTTGTTCTAAAGCTCTTTGGGAACCGCTTGCGTAGCCCCACAGACCTGGGGGCTGCAGGCTTTGCTGCTGCCTTCAGCCTCAAAGCCACCCTTTCCCACTTGGCGTCGCGCCAGGCATAAAAATGGCCATACGGCTGGAGATGGGTCCCATGCCCAAAGAGCCAGCAGGGAAAACTATGCCTTGTTCTAAAGCTCTTTGGGAACCGCTTCCTTGGCCCCACAGACCTGGGGGCTGCAGGCTTTGCTGCTGCCTTCAGCCTCAAAACCACCCTTCCCCACTTGGCGCCCCGCCAGGCCCAAAAATGGCCATACGGCTGGAGATGGGTCCCCCGCCCAAAGAGCCAGCAGGGAAAACTATGCCTTGTTCTAAAGCTCTTTGGGAACCGCTTGCGTAGCCCCACAGACCTGGGGGCTGCAGGCTTTCCTGCTGCCTTCAGCCTCAAAGCCACCCTTTCCCACTTGGCGCCGGGCCAGGGACAAAAATGGCCATACGGCTGGAGATGGGTCCCCCGCCCAAAGAGCCAGCAGGGAAAAATATGCCTTGTTCTAAAGCTCTTTGGGAACCGCTTGCATAGCCCCACAGACCTGGGGGCTGTGGGCTTTCCTGCTGCCTTCAGCCTCGACACCACCCTTTCCCACTTGGCCCCTGGCCACGCACAAAAATGGCTATACGGCTGGAGATGGGTCCCCCGCCCAAAGAGCCAGCAGGGAAAACTATGCCTTGTTCTAAAGCTCTTTGGGAACCGCTTGCGTAGACCCACAGACCTGGGGGCTGCAGGCTTTCCTGCTGCCTTCAGCCTCGACAGCACCCTTTCCCACTTGACGCCGCGCCAGGCACAAAAATGGCCATACGGCTGGAGATGGGTCCCCCGCCCAGAGAGCCAGCAGGGAAAATTATGCCTTGTTCTAAAGCTCTTTGGGAACCGCTTGCGTAGCCGCACAGACCTGGGGGCTGCAGGCTTTCCTGCTGCCTTCAGCCTCAAAGCCACCCTTTCCCACTTGGTGCCGCATCAGGCACAAAAATGGCCTATGGCTGGATATGGGTCCCATGCCCTAAGAGCCAGCTGGGAAAACTATGCCTTGTTCTAAAGCTCTTTGGGAACCGCTTGCGTAGCCCCACAGACCTGGGGGCTGCAGGCTTTGCTGCTGCCTTCAGCCTCAAAGCCACCCTTTCCCACTTGGCGTCGCGCCAGGCACAAATATGGCCTATGGCTGGAGATGGGTCCCATGCCCAAAGAGCCAGCAGGGAAAACTATGCCTTGTTCTAAAGCTCTTTGGGAACCGCTTGCATAGCCCCACAGACCTGGGGGCTGCGGGCTTTGCTGCTGCCTTCAGCCTCGACACCACCCTTTCCCACTTGGCGCCGCGCCAGGCACAAAAATTGCCATACGGCTGGAGATGGGTCCACCGCCCAAAGAGCCAGCAGGGAAAACTATGCCTTGTTCTAAAGCTCTTTGGGAACTGCTTGCATAGTCCGACAGACCTGGGGGCTGCAGGCTTTCCTGCTGTCTTCAGCCTCAAAGCCACCCTTTCCCACTTGGCGCCCTATCAGGCACAGAAATGGCCTATGGCTGGAGATGGGTCCCCCGCCCAAAGAGCCAGCAGGGAAAATTATGCCTTGTTCTAAAGCTCTTTGGGAACCGCTTGCGTAGCCCCACAAACCTGGGGGCTGCAGGCTTTCCTGCTGCCTTCAGCCTCAAAGCCACCCTTTCCCACTTGGCGCCGCGCCAGGCACAAAAATGGCCATACGGCTGGAGATGGGTCCCCCGCCCAAAGAGCCAGCAGGGAAAACTATGCCTTGTTCTAAAGCTCTTTGGGAACCGCTTGCGTAGCCCCACAAACCTGGGGGCTGCAGGCTTTCCTGCTGCCTTCAGCCTCAAAGCCACCCTTTCCCACTTGGCGCTGCGCCAGGCACAAAAATGGCCATACGGCTGGAGATGGGTCCCCCGCCCAAAGAGCCAGCAGGGAAAACTATGCCTTGTTCTAAAGCTCTTTGGGAACCGCTTGCATAGCCCCACAGACCTGGGGGCTGCAGGCTTTCCTGCTGTCTTCAGCCTCAAAGCCACCCTTTCCCACTTGGCGCCGCATCAGGCACAAAAATGGCCTATGGCTGGAGATGGGTCCCCCGCCCAAAGAGCCAGCAGGGAAAACTATGCCTTGTTCTAAAGCTCTTTGGGAACCACTTGCGTATCCCCACAGACCTGGGGGCTGGAGGCTTTCCTGCTGCCTTCAGCCTCAAAGCCACCCTTTCCCACTTGGCGCCGCGCCAGGCACAAAAATGGCCATACGGCTGGAGATGGGTCCCCCGCCCAAAGAGCCAGCAGGGAAAACTATGCCTTGTTCTAAAGCTCTTTGGGAACCGCTTGCGTAGCCCCACAGACCTGGGGGCTGCGGGCTTTCCTGCTGCCTTCAGCCTCAAAACGACCCTTTGCCACTACGCACCGCGCCAGGCACAAAAATAGATAGACGGCTGGAGATGGGTCCCCCGCCCAAAGAGCCAGCAGGGAAAACTATGCCTTGTTCTAAAGCTCTTTGGGAACCGCTTGCGTAGCCCCACAGACCTGGGGGCTGCAGGCTTTCCTGCTGCCTTCAGCCTCGACAGCACCCTTTCCCACTTGACGCCGCGCCAGGCACAAAAATGGCCATACGGCTGGAGATGGGTCCCCCGCCCAAAGAGCCAGCAGGGAAAATTATGCCTTGTTCTAAAGCTCTTTGGGAACCGCTTGCGTAGCCCCACAAACCTGGGGGCTGCGGGCTTTCCTGCTGCCTTCAGCCTCAAAGCCACCCTTTCCCACTTGGCGCCGCGCCAGGCACAAAAATGGCCATACGGCTGGAGATGGGTCCCATGCCCAAAGAGCCAGCAGGGAAAACTATGCCTTGTTCTAAAGCTCTTTGGGAACCGCTTGCGTAGCCCCACAGACCTGGGGGCTGCAGGCTTTCCTGCTGCCTTCAGCCTCAAAACCACCCTTTCCCACTTGGCGCCGCATCAGGCACAAAAATGGCCTATGGCTGGAGATGGGTCCCATGCCCAAAGAGCCATCAGGGAAAACTATGCCTTGTTCTAAAGCTCTTTGGGAACCGCTTGCTTGGCCCCACAGACCTGGGGGCTGCAGGCTTTGCTGCTGCCTTCAGCCTCAAAGCCACCCTTTCCCACTTGGCGTCGCGCCAGGCACAAAAATGGCCTATGGCTGGAGATGGGTCCCATGCCCAAAGAGCCAGCAGGGAAAACTATGCCTTGTTCTAAAGCTCTTTGGGAACCGCTTGCTTGGCCCCACAGACCTGGGGGCTGCAGGCTTTCCTGCTGCCTTCAGACTCGACACCACCCTTTCCCACCTGGCGCCGCGCCAGGCACAAAAATGGCCATACGGCTGAAGAGGGGTAGCATGCCCTAAGAGCCACCTGGGAAAACTATGCCTTGTTCTAAAGCTCTTTGGGAACCGCTTGCGTAGCCCCACAAACCTGGGGGCTGCAGGCTTTCCTGCTGCCTTCAGCCTCAAAGCCACCCTTTCCCACTTGGCGCCGCGCTAGGCACAAAAATGGCCTATGGCTGGAGATGGGTCCCCCGCCCAAAGAGCCAGCAGGGAAAACTATGCCTTGTTCTAAAGCTCTTTGGGAACCGCTTGCATAGCCCCACAGACCTGGGGGCTGCGGGCTTTCCTGCTGCCTTCAGCCTCAAAGCCACCCTTTCACACTACGCACCGCGCTAGGCCCAAAATGGCCATACGGCTGGAGATGGGTCCCCCGCCCAAAGAGCCAGCAGGGAAAACTATGCCTTGTTCTAAAGCTCTTTGGGAACCGCTTGCGTAGCCCCACAGACCTGGGGGCTGCGGGCTTTCCTGCTGCCTTCAGCCTCAAAGCCACCCTTTCCCACTTGGCGCCGCGCCAGGCACAAAAATGGCCATACGGCTGGAGATGGGTACCCCGCCCAAAGAGCCATCAGGGAAAACTATGCCTTGTTCTAAAGCTCTTTGGGAACCGCTTGCGTAGCCCCACAGACCTGGGGGGTGTGGGCTTTCCTGCTGCCTTCAGCCTCGACACCACCCTTTCCCACTTGGCGCCGCGCCAGGCACAAAAATGGCCATACGGCTGGAGATGGGTCCCCCGCCCAAAGAGCCAGCAGGGAAAATTATGCCTTGTTCTAAAGCTCTTTGGGAACCGCTTGCGTAGCCCCACAGACCTGGGGGCTGCGGGCTTTCCTGCTGCCTTCAGCCTCAAAACCACCCTTTCCCACTACGCACCGCGCCAGGCATAAAAATAGCCATACGACTGGAGATGGGTCCCCCGCCCAAAGAGCCAGCAGGGAAAACTATGCCTTGTTCTAAAGCTCTTTGGGAACCGCTTGCGTAGCCCCACAGACCTGGGGGCTGCAGGCTTTCCTGCTGCCTTCAGCCTCAAAACCACCCTTTCCCACTTGGCGTCGCGCCAGGCACAAAAATGGCCTATGGCTGGAGATGGGTCTCCCGCCCAAAGAGCCAGCAGGGAAAACTATGCCTTGTTCTAAAGCTCTTTGGGAACCGCTTGCTTGGCCCCACAGACCTGGGGGCTGCGGGCTTTCCTGCTGCCTTCAGCCTCGACAACACCCTTTCCCACTTGGCGTCGCGCCAGGCACAAAAATGGCCATACGGCTGGAGATGGGTCCCCCGCCCAAAGAGCCAGCAGGGAAAACTAGGCCTTGTTCTAAAGCTCTTTGGGAACCGCTTGCGTAGCCCCACAGACCTGGGGGCTGCGGGCTTTCCTGCTGTCTTCAGCCTCAAAGCCACCCTTTCCCACTTGGCGCCGCGGTAGGCACAAAAATGGTCTATGGCTGGAGATGGGTCCCATGCCCAAAGATCCAGCAAGGAAAACTATGCCTTGTTCTAAAGCTCTTTGGGAACCGCTTGCATAGCCCCACAGACCTGGGGGCTGTGGGCCTTCCTGCTGCCTTCAGCCTCGACACCACCCTTTCCCACTTGGCCCCTGGCCACGCACAAAAATGGCCATACGGCTGGAGATGGGTCCCCCGCCCAAAGAGCCAGCAGGGAAAACTATGCCTTGTTCTAAAGCTCTTTGGGAACCGCTTGCGTAGCCCCACAAACATGGGGGCTGCAGGCTTTCCTGCTGCCTTCAGCCTCAAAGCCACCCTTTCCCACTTGGCGCCGCGCCAGGCACAAAAATGGCCATACGGCTGGAGATGGGTCCCCCGCCCAAAGAGCCAGCAGGGAAAACTATGCCTTGTTCTAAAGCTCTTTGGGAACCGCTTGCGTAGCCCCACAGACCTGGGGGCTGCGGGCTTTCCTGCTGCCTTCAGCCTCAAAGCCACCCTTTCCCACTTGGCGCTGCGCCAGGCACAAAAATGGCCTATGGCTGGAGATGGGTCCCCCGCCCAAAGAGCCAGCAGGGAAAACTATGCCTTGTTCTAAAGCTCTTTGGGAACCGCTTGCGTAGCCCCACAGACCTGGGGGCTGCAGGCTTTGCTGCTGCCTTCAGCCTCGACACCACCCTTTCCCACTACGCACCGCGCCAGGCATAAAAATAGCCATACGACTGGAGATGGGTCCCCCGCCCAAAGAGCCAGCAGGGAAAACTATGCCTTGTTCTAAAGCTCTTTGGGAACCGCTTGCGTAGCCGCACAGACCTGGGGGCTGCAGGCTTTGCTGCTGCCTTCAGCCTCAAAGCCACCCTTTCCCACTTGGCGCTGCGCCAGGCACAAAAATGGCCATATGGCTGGAGATGGGTCCCCCGCCCAAAGAGCCAGCAGGGAAAACTATGCCTTGTTCTAAAGCTCTTTGGGAACCGCTTGCGTAGCCCCACAGACCTGGGGGCTGCAGGCTTTCCTGCTGCCTTCAGGCTCGACAGCACCCTTTCCCACTTGGCGCCGCGCCAGGCACAAAAATGGCCATACGGCTGGAGATGGGTCCCCCGCCCAGAGAGCCAGCAGGGAAAATTATGCCTTGTTCTAAAGCTCTTTGGGAACCGCTTGCGTAGCCCCACAGACCTGGGGGCTGCGGGCTTTCCTGCTGCCTTCAGCCTCAAAGCCACCCTTTCCCACTTGGTGCCGCATCAGGCACAAAAATGGCCTATGGCTGGATATGGGTCCCATGCCCTAAGAGCCAGCTGGGAAAACTATGCCTTGTTCTAAAGCTCTTTGGGAACCGCTTGCGTAGCCCCACAGACCTGGGGGCTGCAGGCTTTGCTGCTGCCTTCAGCCTCAAAGCCACCCTTTCCCACTTGGCGCCGCGCCAGGCACAAAAATGGCCTATGGCTGGAGATGGGTCCCCCGCCCAAAGAGCCAGCAGGGAAAACTATGCCTTGTTCTAAAGCTCTTTGGGAACCGCTTGCTTGGCCCCACAGACCTGGGGGCTGCAGGCTTTGCTGCTGCCTTCAGACTCGACACCACCCTTTCCAACCTGGCGCCGCGCCAGGCACAAAAATGGCCTATGGCTGGAGATGGGTCCCCCGCCCAAAGAGCCAGCAAGGAAAACTATGCCTTGTTCTAAAGCTCTTTGGGAACCGCTTGCGTAGCCCCACAGACCTGGGGGCTGCGGGCTTTGCTGCTGCCTTCAGCCTCGACACCACCCTTTCCCACTTGGCGCCGCGCCAGGCACAAAAATGGCCATACGGCTGGAGATGGGTCCACCGCCCAAAGAGCCAGCAGGGAAAACTATGCCTTGTTCTAAAGCTCTTTGGGAACCGCTTGCATAGCCCCACAGACCTGGGGGCTGCAGGCTTTCCTGCTGTCTTCAGCCTCAAAACCACCCTTTCCCACTTGGCGCCCTATCAGGCACAGAAATGGCCTATGGCTGGAGATGGGTCCCCCGCCCAAAGAGCCAGCAGGGAAAACTATGCCTTGTTCTAAAGCTCTTTGGGAACCGCTTGCGTAGCCCCACAAACCTGGGGGCTGCAGGCTTTCCTGCTGCCTTCAGCCTCAAAGCCACCCTTTCCCACTTGCGCCGCGCCAGGCACAAAAATGGCCATACGGCTGGAGATGGGTCCCCCGCCCAAAGAGCCAGCAGGGAAAACTAGGCCTTGTTCTAAAGCTCTTTGGGAACCGCTTGCGTAGCCCCACAGACCTGGGGGCTGCGGGCTTTCCTGCTGTCTTCAGCCTCAAAGCCACCCTTTCCCACTTGGCGCCGCGGTAGGCACAAAAATGGTCTATGGCTGGAGATGGGTCCCATGCCCAAAGACCCAGCAAGGAAAACTATGCCTTGTTCTAAAGCTCTTTGGGAACCGCTTGCTTGGCCCCACAGACCTGGGGGCTGTGGGCCTTCCTGCTGCCTTCAGCCTCGACACCACCCTTTCCGACTTGGCCCCTGGCCACGCACAAAAATGGCCATACGGCTGGAGATGGGTCCCCCGCCCAAAGAGCCAGCAGGGAAAACTATGCCTTGTTCTAAAGCTCTTTGGGAACCGCTTGCGTAGCCGCACAGACCTGGGGGCTGCAGGCTTTGCTGCTGCCTTCAGCCTCAAAGCCACCCTTTCCCACTTGGCGCCGCGCCAGGCACAAAAATGGCCATACGGCTGGAGATGGGTCCCCCGCCCAGAGAGCCAGCAGGGAAAATTATGCCTTGTTCTAAAGCTCTTTGGGAACCGCTTGCGTAGCCCCACAGACCTGGGGGCTGCGGGCTTTCCTGCTGCCTTCAGCCTCAAAGCCACCCTTTCCCACTTGGTGCCGCATCAGGCACAAAAATGGCCTATGGCTGGATATGGGTCCCATGCCCTAAGAGCCAGCAGGGAAAACTATGCCTTGTTCTAAAGCTCTTTGGGAACCGCTTGCGTAGCCCCACAGACCTGGGGGCTGCAGGCTTTGCTGCTGCCTTCAGCCTCAAAGCCACCCTTTCCCACTTGGCGCCGCGCCAGGCACAAAAATGGCCTATGGCTGGAGATGGGTCCCCCGCCCAAAGAGCCAGCAGGGAAAACTATGCCTTGTTCTAAAGCTCTTTGGGAACCGCTTGCTTGGCCCCACAGACCTGGGGGCTGCAGGCTTTGCTGCTGCCTTCAGACTCGACACCACCCTTTCCCATTTGGCGCCGCATCAGGCACAAAAATGGCCATACGGCTGGAGATGGGTCCCCCGCCCAAAGAGCCAGCAGGGAAAACTATGCCTTGTTCTAAAGCTCTTTGGGAACCGCTTGCGTAGCCCCACAGACCTGGGGGCTGCAGGCTTTGCTGCTGCCTTCAGCCTCAAAGCCACCCTTTCCCACTTGGCGCCGGGCCAGGGACAAAAATGGCCATACGGCTGGAGATGGGTCCCCTGCCAAAAGAGCCAGCAGGGAAAACTATGCCTTGTTCTAAAGCTCTTTGGGAACCGCTTGCGTAGCCCCACAGACCTGGGGGCTGCGGGCTTTCCTGCTGCCTTCAGCCTCAAAACCACCCTTTCCCACTACGCACCGCGCCAGGCACAAAAATGGCCATACGGCTGGAGATGGGTCCCCCGCCCAAAGAGCCAGCAGGGAAAACTATGCCTTGTTCTAAAGCTCTTTGGGAACCGCTTGCGTAGCCCCACAGACCTGGGGGCTGCGGGCTTTCCTGCTGCGTTCAGCCTCGACACCACCCTTTCCCACTTGGCGTCGCGCCAGGCACAAAAATGGCCTATGGCTGCAGATGGGTCCCCCGCACAAAGAGCCAGCAGGGAAAACTATGCCTTGTTCTAAAGCTCTTTGGGAACCGCTTGCGTAGCCGCACAGACCTGGGGGCTGCGGGCTTTCCTGCTGCCTTCAGCCTCAAAGCCACCCTTTCCCACTTGGCGCCGCGAAAGGCTCAAAAATCGCCATACGGCTGGAGATGGGTCCCCCGCCCAAAGAGCCAGCAGGAAAAACTATGCCTTGTTCTAAAGCTCTTTGGGAACCGCTTGCGTAGCCCCACAGACCTGGGGGCTGCGGGCTTTCCTGCTGCCTTCAGCCTCAAATACACCCTTTCCCACTACGCACCGCGCCAGGCATAAAAATAGCCATATGACTGGAGATGGGTCCCCCGCCCGAGGAGCCAGCAGGGAAAACTATGCCTTGTTCTAAAGCTCTTTGGGAACCGCTTGCGTAGCCGCACAGACCTGGGGGCTGCAGGCTTTCCTGCTGCCTTCAGCCTCGACAACACCCTTTCCCACTTGGCGTCGCGCCAGGCACAAAAATGGCCTATGGCTGGATATGGGTCTCCCGCCCAAAGAGCCAGCAGGGAAAACTATGCCTTGTTCTAAAGCTCTTTGGGAACCGCTTCCGTAGCCCCACAGACCTGGGGGCTGCGGGCTTTCCTGCTGCCTTCAGCCTCAAAGCCACCCTTTCCCACTTGGCGCTTCGCCAGGCATAAATATGGCCATATGGCTGGAGATGGGTCCCCCGCCCAAAGAGCCAGCAGGGAAAACTATGCCTTGTTCTAAAGCTCTTTGGGAAGCGCTTGCGTAGCCCCACAGACCTGGGGGCTGCAGGCTTTGCTGCTGCCTTCAGCCTCAAAGCCACCCTTTCCCACTTGGCGTCGCGCCAGGCACAAAAATGGCCTATGGCTGGAGATGGGTCCCATGCCCAAAGAGCCAGCAGGGAAAACTATGCCTTGTTCTAAAGCTCTTTGGGAACCGCTTGCTTGGCCCCACAGACCTGGGGGCTGCAGGCTTTGCTGCTGCCTTCAGCCTCAAAACCACCCTTCCCCACTTGGCGCCCCGCCAGGCCCAAAAATGGCCATACGGCTGGAGATGGGTCCCCCGCCCAAAGAGCCAGCAGGGAAAACTATGCCTTGTTCTAAAGCTCTTTGGGAACCGCTTGCGTAGCCCCACAGACCTGGGGGCTGCAGGCTTTCCTGCTGCCTTCAGCCTCAAAGCCACCCTTTCCCACTTGGTGCCGCATCAGGCACAAAAATGGCCATACGGCGGGAGATGGGTCCCCCGCCCAAAGAGCCAGCAGGGAAAAATATGCCTTGTTCTAAAGCTCTTTGGGAACCGCTTGCATAGCCCCACAGACCTGGGGGCTGTGGGCTTTCCTGCTGCCTTCAGCCTCGACACCACCCTTTCCCACTTGGCCCCTGGCCACGCACAAAAATGGCTATACGGCTGGAGATGGGTCCCCCGCCCAAAGAGCCAGCAGGGAAAACTATGCCTTGTTCTAAAGCTCTTTGGGAACCGCTTGCGTAGACCCACAGACCTGGGGGCTGCAGGCTTTCCTGCTGCCTTCAGCCTCGACAGCACCCTTTCCCACTTGACGCCGCGCCAGGCACAAAAATGGCCATACGGCTGGAGATGGGTCCCCCGCCCAGAGAGCCAGCAGGGAAAATTATGCCTTGTTCTAAAGCTCTTTGGGAACCGCTTGCGTAGCCGCACAGACCTGGGGGCTGCGGGCTTTCCTGCTGCCTTCAGCCTCAAAGCCACCCTTTCCCACTTGGTGCCGCATCAGGCACAAAAATGGCCTATGGCTGGATATGGGTCCCATGCCCTAAGAGCCAGCTGGGAAAACTATGCCTTGTTCTAAAGCTCTTTGGGAACCGCTTGCGTAGCCCCACAGACCTGGGGGCTGCAGGCTTTGCTGCTGCCTTCAGCCTCAAAGCCACCCTTTCCCACTTGGCGTCGCGCCAGGCACAAATATGGCCTATGGCTGGAGATGGGTCCCATGCCCAAAGAGCCAGCAGGGAAAACTATGCCTTGTTCTAAAGCTCTTTGGGAACCGCTTGCATAGCCCCACAGACCTGGGGGCTGCGGGCTTTGCTGCTGCCTTCAGCCTCGACACCACCCTTTCCCACTTGGCGCCGCGCCAGGCACAAAAATGGCCATACGGCTGGAGATGGGTCCACCGCCCAAAGAGCCAGCAGGGAAAACTATGCCTTGTTCTAAAGCTCTTTGGGAACTGCTTGCATAGCCCGACAGACCTGGGGGCCGCAGGCTTTCCTGCTGTCTTCAGCCTCAAATGCACCCTTTCCCACTTGGCGCCCTATCAGGCACAGAAATGGCCTATGGCTGGAGATGGGTCCCCCGCCCAAAGAGCCAGCAGGGAAAATTATGCCTTGTTCTAAATCTCTTTGGGAACCGCTTGCGTAGCCCCACAGACCTGGGGGCTGCAGGCTTTGCTGCTGCCTTCAGCCTCAAAGCCACCCTTTCCCACTTGGCGCCGCGCCAGGCACAAAAATGGCCATACGGCTGGAGATGGGTCCCCCGCCCAAAGAGCCAGCAGGGAAAATTATGCCTTGTTCTAAAGCTCTTTGGGAACCGCTTGCGTAGCCCCACAGACCTGGGGGCTGCAGGCTTTCCTGCTGCCTTCAGCCTCAAAGCCACCCTTTCCCACTTGGTGCCGCATCAGGCACAAAAATGGCCATACGGCGGGAGATGGGTCCCCCGCCCAAAGAGCCAGCAGGGAAAAATATGCCTTGTTCTAAAGCTCTTTGGGAACCGCTTGCATAGCCCCACAGACCTGGGGGCTGTGGGCTTTCCTGCTGCCTTCAGCCTCGACACCACCCTTTCCCACTTGGCCCCTGGCCACGCACAAAAATGGCTATACGGCTGGAGATGGGTCCCCCGCCCAAAGAGCCAGCAGGGAAAACTATGCCTTGTTCTAAAGCTCTTTGGGAACCGCTTGCGTAGACCCACAGACCTGGGGGCTGCAGGCTTTCCTGCTGCCTTCAGCCTCGACAGCACCCTTTCCCACTTGACGCCGCGCCAGGCACAAAAATGGCCATACGGCTGGAGATGGGTCCCCCGCCCAGAGAGCCAGCAGGGAAAATTATGCCTTGTTCTAAAGCTCTTTGGGAACCGCTTGCGTAGCCGCACAGACCTGGGGGCTGCGGGCTTTCCTGCTGCCTTCAGCCTCAAAGCCACCCTTTCCCACTTGGTGCCGCATCAGGCACAAAAATGGCCTATGGCTGGATATGGGTCCCATGCCCTAAGAGCCAGCTGGGAAAACTATGCCTTGTTCTAAAGCTCTTTGGGAACCGCTTGCGTAGCCCCACAGACCTGGGGGCTGCAGGCTTTGCTGCTGCCTTCAGCCTCAAAGCCACCCTTTCCCACTTGGCGTCGCGCCAGGCACAAATATGGCCTATGGCTGGAGATGGGTCCCCCGCCCAAAGAGCCAGCAGGGAAAACTATGCCTTGTTCTAAAGCTCTTTGGGAACCGCTTGCATAGCCCCACAGACCTGGGGGCTGCGGGCTTTGCTGCTGCCTTCAGCCTCGACACCACCCTTTCCCACTTGGCGCCGCGCCAGGCACAAAAATGGCCATACGGCTGGAGATGGGTCCACCGCCCAAAGAGCCAGCAGGGAAAACTATGCCTTGTTCTAAAGCTCTTTGGGAACTGCTTGCATAGCCCGACAGACCTGGGGGCCGCAGGCTTTCCTGCTGTCTTCAGCCTCAAAGCCACCCTTTCCCACTTGGCGCCCTATCAGGCACAGAAATGGCCTATGGCTGGAGATGGGTCCCCCGCCCAAAGAGCCAGCAGGGAAAATTATGCCTTGTTCTAAAGCTCTTTGGGAACCGCTTGCGTAGCCCCACAGACCTGGGGGCTGCAGGCTTTGCTGCTGCCTTCAGCCTCAAAGCCACCCTTTCCCACTTGGCGCCGCGCCAGGCACAAAAATGGCCATACGGCTGGAGATGGGTCCCCCGCCCAGAGAGCCAGCAGGGAAAATTATGCCTTGTTCTAAAGCTCTTTGGGAACCGCTTGCGTAGCCCCACAGACCTGGGGGCTGCGGGCTTTCCTGCTGCCTTCAGCCTCAAAGCCACCCTTTCCCACTTGGTGCCGCATCAGGCACAAAAATGGCCTATGGCTGGAGATGGGTCCCATGCCCTAAGAGCCAGCAGGGAAAACTATGCCTTGTTCTAAAGCTCTTTGGGAACCGCTTGCGTAGCCCCACAGACCTGGGGGCTGCAGGCTTTGCTGCTGCCTTCAGCCTCAAAGCCACCCTTTCCCACTTGGCGCCGCGCCAGGCACAAAAATGGCCTATGGCTGGAGATGGGTCCCCCGCCCAAAGAGCCAGCAGGGAAAACTATGCCTTGTTCTAAAGCTCTTTGGGAACCGCTTGCTTGGCCCCACAGACCTGGGGGCTGCAGGCTTTGCTGCTGCCTTCAGACTCGACACCACCCTTTCCCATTTGGCGCCGCATCAGGCACAAAAATGGCCATACGGCTGGAGATGGGTCCCCCGCCCAAAGAGCCAGCAGGGAAAACTATGCCTTGTTCTAAAGCTCTTTGGGAACCGCTTGCATAGCCCCACAGACCTGGGGGCTGCAGGCTTTCCTGCTGTCTTCAGCCTCAAAGCCACCCTTTCCCACTTGGCGCCGCATCAGGCACAAAAATGGCCTATGGCTGGAGATGGGTCCCCCGCCCAAAGAGCCAGCAGGGAAAACTATGCCTTGTTCTAAAGCTCTTTGGGAACCACTTGCGTATCCCCACAGACCTGGGGGCTGGAGGCTTTCCTGCTGCCTTCAGCCTCAAAGCCACCCTTTCCCACTTGGCGCCGCGCCAGGCACAAAAATGGCCATACGGCTGGAGATGGGTCCCCCGCCCAAAGAGCCAGCAGGGAAAACTATGCCTTGTTCTAAAGCTCTTTGGGAACCGCTTGCGTAGCCCCACAGACCTGGGGGCTGCGGGCTTTCCTGCTGCCTTCAGCCTCAAAACGACCCTTTGCCACTACGCACCGCGCCAGGCACAAAAATAGATAGACGGCTGGAGATGGGTCCCCCGCCCAAAGAGCCAGCAGGGAAAACTATGCCTTGTTCTAAAGCTCTTTGGGAACCGCTTGCGTAGCCCCACAGACCTGGGGGCTGCAGGCTTTCCTGCTGCCTTCAGCCTCGACAGCACCCTTTCCCACTTGACGCCGCGCCAGGCACAAAAATGGCCATACGGCTGGAGATGGGTCCCCCGCCCAAAGAGCCAGCAGGGAAAATTATGCCTTGTTCTAAAGCTCTTTGGGAACCGCTTGCGTAGCCCCACAAACCTGGGGGCTGCGGGCTTTCCTGCTGCCTTCAGCCTCAAAGCCACCCTTTCCCACTTGGCGCCGCGCCAGGCACAAAAATGGCCATACGGCTGGAGATGGGTCCCATGCCCAAAGAGCCAGCAGGGAAAACTATGCCTTGTTCTAAAGCTCTTTGGGAACCGCTTGCGTAGCCCCACAGACCTGGGGGCTGCAGGCTTTCCTGCTGCCTTCAGCCTCAAAACCACCCTTTCCCACTTGGCGCCGCATCAGGCACAAAAATGGCCTATGGCTGGAGATGGGTCCCATGCCCAAAGAGCCATCAGGGAAAACTATGCCTTGTTCTAAAGCTCTTTGGGAACCGCTTGCGTAGCCCCACAGACCTGGGGGCTGCGGGCTTTCCTGCTGCCTTCAGCCTCGACACCACCCTTTCCCACTTGGCCCCTGGCCACGCACAAAAATGGCCATACGGCTGGAGATGGGTCCCCCGCCCAAAGAGCCAGCAGGGAAATATATGCGTTGTTCTAAAGCTCTTTGGGAAACGCTTGCGTAGCCCCACAGACCTGGGGGCTGCAGGCTTTCCTGCTGCCTTCAGCCTCGACAGCACCCTTTCCCACTTGGCGCCGCGCCAGGCACAAAAATGGCCATACGGCTGGAGATGGGTCCCCCGCCCAGAGAGCCAGCAGGGAAAATTATGCCTTGTTCTAAAGCTCTTTGGGAACCGCTTGCGTAGCCCCACAGACCTGGGGGCTGCGGGCTTTCCTGCTGCCTTCAGCCTCAAAGCCACCCTTTCCCACTTGGCGCCGCATCAGGCACAAAAAAGGCCTATGGCTGGATATGGGTCCCATGCCCAAAGAGCCAGCAGGGAAAACTATGCCTTGTTCTAAAGCTCTTTGGGAACCGCTTGCTTGGCCCCACAGACCTGGGGGCTGCAGGCTTTCCTGCTGCCTTCAGACTCGACACCACCCTTTCCCACCTGGCGCCGCGCCAGGCACAAAAATGGCCATACGGCTGAAGAGGGGTAGCATGCCCTAAGAGCCAGCTGGGAAAACTATGCCTTGTTCTAAAGCTCTTTGGGAACCGCTTGCGTAGCCCCACAAACCTGGGGGCTGCAGGCTTTCCTGCTGCCTTCAGCCTCAAAGCCACCCTTTCCCACTTGGCGCCGCGCTAGGCACAAAAATGGCCTATGGCTGGAGATGGGTCCCCCGCCCAAAGAGCCAGCAGGGAAAACTATGCCTTGTTCTAAAGCTCTTTGGGAACCGCTTGCATAGCCCCACAGACCTGGGGGCTGCGGGCTTTCCTGCTGCCTTCAGCCTCAAAGCCACCCTTTCACACTACGCACCGCGCTAGGCCCAAAAATGGCCATACGGCTGGAGATGGGTCCCCCGCCCAAAGAGCCAGCAAGGAAAACTATGCCTTGTTCTAAAGCTCTTTGGGAACCGCTTGCTTGGCCCCACAGACCTGGGGGGTGTGGGCTTTCCTGCTGCCTTCAGCCTCAAAGCCACCCTTTCCCACTTGGCGCCGCGCCAGGCACAAAAATGGCCATATGGCTGGAGATGGGTCCCCTGCCCAAGGAGCCAGCAGGGAAAACTATGCCTTGTTCTAAAGCTCTTTGGGAACCGCTTGCGTAGCCCCACAGACCTGGGGGCTGCGGGCTTTCCTGCTGCCTTCAGCCTCAAAGCCACCCTTTCCCACTTGGCGCCGCGCCAGGCACAAAAATGGCCATACGGCTGGAGATGGGTCCCCCGCCCAAGGAGCCAGCAGGGAAAACTATGCCTTGTTCTAAAGCTCTTTGGGAACCGCTTGCGTAGCCCCACAGACCTGGGGGCTGCAGGCTTTCCTGCTGCCTTCAGCCTCAAAGCCACCCTTTCCCACTTGGCGTCGCGCCAGGCACAAAAATGGCCTATGGCTGGAGATGGGTCCCATGCCCAAAGAGCCATCAGGGAAAACTATGCCTTGTTCTAAAGCTCTTTGGGAACCGCTTGCGTAGCCCCACAGACCTGGGGGCTGCGGGCTTTCCTGCTGCCTTCAGCCTCAAAACCACCCTTTCCCACTTGGCGCCGCGCCAGGCACAAAAATGGCCATACGGCTGGAGATGGGTCCCCCGCCCAAAGAGCCAGCAGGGAAAATTATGCCTTGTTCTAAAGCTCTTTGGGAACCGCTTGCGTAGCCCCACAGACCTGGGGGCTGTGGGCTTTCCTGCTGCCTTCGGCCTCAAAACCACCTTTTCCCACTACGCACCGCGCCAGGCATAAAAATAGCCATACGACTGGAGATGGGTCCCCCGCCCAAAGAGTCAGCAGGGAAAACTATGCCTTGTTCTAAAGCTCTTTGGGAACCGCTTGCTTGGCCCCACAGACCTGGGGGCTGCAGGCTTTCCTGCTGCCTTCAGCCTCAAAGCAACCCTTTCCCACTTGGCGCTGCGCCAGGCACAAAAATGGCCATACGGCTGGAGATGGGTCCCCCGCCCAAAGAGCCAGCTGGGAAAACTATGCCTTGTTCTAAAGCTCTTTGGGAACCGCTTGCGTAGCCCCACAGACCTGGGGGCTGCGGGCTTTCCTGCTGCCTTCAGCCTCAAAGCCACCCTTTCCCACTTGGCGCCGCGCCAGGCACAAAAATGGCCATACGGCTGGAGATGGGTCCCCCGCCCAAAGAGCCAGCAGGGAAAACTATGCCTTGTTCTAAAGCTCTTTGGGAACCGCTTGCGTAGCCCCACAGACCTGGGGGCTGCGGGCTTTCCTGCTGCCTTCAGCCTCAAAACCACCCTTTCCCACTACGCACCGCGCCAGGCATAAAAATAGCGATACGACTGGAGATGGGTCCCCCGCCCAAAGAGCCAGCAGGGAAAACTATGCCTTGTTCTAAAGCTCTTTGGGAACCGCTTGCGTAGCCCCACAGACCTGGGGGCTGCGGGCTTTCCTGCTGCCTTCAGCCTCGACACCACCCTTTCCCACTTGGCGCCGCGCCAGGCACAAAAATGGCCATACGGCTGGAGATGGGTCCCCCGCCCAAGGAGCCAGCAGGGAAAACTATGCCTTGTTCTAAAGCTCTTTGGGAACCGCTTGCGTAGCCCCACAGACCTGGGGGCTGCAGGCTTTCCTGCTGCCTTCAGCCTCAAAGCCACCCTTTCCCACTTGGCGTCGCGCCAGGCACAAAAATGGCCTATGGCTGGAGATGGGTCCCATGCCCAAAGAGCCATCAGGGAAAACTATGCCTTGTTCTAAAGCTCTTTGGGAACCGCTTGCGTAGCCCCACAGACCTGGGGGCTGCGGGCTTTCCTGCTGCCTTCAGCCTCAAAACCACCCTTTCCCACTTGGCGCCGCGCCAGGCACAAAAATGGCCATACGGCTGGAGATGGGTCCCCCGCCCAAAGAGCCAGCAGGGAAAATTATGCCTTGTTCTAAAGCTCTTTGGGAACCGCTTGCGTAGCCCCACAGACCTGGGGGCTGTGGGCTTTCCTGCTGCCTTCGGCCTCAAAACCACCTTTTCCCACTACGCACCGCGCCAGGCATAAAAATAGACATACGACTGGAGATGGGTCCCCCGCCCAAAGAGTCAGCAGGGAAAACTATGCCTTGTTCTAAAGCTCTTTGGGAACCGCTTGCTTGGCCCCACAGACCTGGGGGCTGCAGGCTTTCCTGCTGCCTTCAGCCTCAAAGCAACCCTTTCCCACTTGGCGCTGCGCCAGGCACAAAAATGGCCATACGGCTGGAGATGGGTCCCCCGCCCAAAGAGCCAGCAGGGAAAACTATGCCTTGTTCTAAAGCTCTTTGGGAACCGCTTGCGTAGCCCCACAGACCTGGGGGCTGCGGGCTTTCCTGCTGCCTTCAGCCTCAAAGCCACCCTTTCCCACTTGGCGCCGCGCCAGGCACAAAAATGGCCATACGGCTGGAGATGGGTCCCCCGCCCAAAGAGCCAGCAGGGAAAACTATGCCTTGTTCTAAAGCTCTTTGGGAACCGCTTGCGTAGCCCCACAGACCTGGGGGCTGCGGGCTTTCCTGCTGCCTTCAGCCTCAAAACCACCCTTTCCCACTACGCACCGCGCCAGGCATAAAAATAGCGATACGACTGGAGATGGGTCCCCCGCCCAAAGAGCCAGCAGGGAAAACTATGCCTTGTTCTAAAGCTCTTTGGGAACCGCTTGCGTAGCCCCACAGACCTGGGGGCTGCAGGCTTTGCTGCTGCCTTCAGCCTCAAAACCACCCTTTCCCACTTGGCGTCGCGCCAGGCACAAAAATGGCCTATGGCTGGAGATGGGTCTCCCGCCCAAAGAGCCAGCAGGGAAAACTATGCCTTGTTCTAAAGCTCTTTGGGAACCGCTTGCTTGGCCCCACAGACCTGGGGGCTGCGGGCTTTCCTGCTGCCTTCAGCCTCGACACCACCCTTTCCCACTTGGCGCCGCGCCAGGCACAAAAATGGCCATACGGCTGGAGATGGGTCCACCGCCCAAAGAGCCAGCAGGGAAAACTATGCCTTGTTCTAAAGCTCTTTGGGAACTGCTTGCATAGCCCGACAGACCTGGGGGCCGCAGGCTTTCCTGCTGTCTTCAGCCTCAAAGCCACCCTTTCCCACTTGGCGCCCTATCAGGCACAGAAATGGCCTATGGCTGGAGATGGGTCCCCCGCCCAAAGAGCCAGCAGGGAAAATTATGCCTTGTTCTAAATCTCTTTGGGAACCGCTTGCGTAGCCCCACAGACCTGGGGGCTGCAGGCTTTGCTGCTGCCTTCAGCCTCAAAGCCACCCTTTCCCACTTGGCGCCGCGCCAGGCACAAAAATGGCCATACGGCTGGAGATGGGTCCCCCGCCCAGAGAGCCAGCAGGGAAAATTATGCCTTGTTCTAAAGCTCTTTGGGAACCGCTTGCGTAGCCCCACAGACCTGGGGGCTGCAGGCTTTCCTGCTGCCTTCAGCCTCAAAGCCACCCTTTCCCACTTGGTGCCGCATCAGGCACAAAAATGGCCATACGGCGGGAGATGGGTCCCCCGCCCAAAGAGCCAGCAGGGAAAAATATGCCTTGTTCTAAAGCTCTTTGGGAACCGCTTGCATAGCCCCACAGACCTGGGGGCTGTGGGCTTTCCTGCTGCCTTCAGCCTCGACACCACCCTTTCCCACTTGGCCCCTGGCCACGCACAAAAATGGCTATACGGCTGGAGATGGGTCCCCCGCCCAAAGAGCCAGCAGGGAAAACTATGCCTTGTTCTAAAGCTCTTTGGGAACCGCTTGCGTAGACCCACAGACCTGGGGGCTGCAGGCTTTCCTGCTGCCTTCAGCCTCGACAGCACCCTTTCCCACTTGACGCCGCGCCAGGCACAAAAATGGCCATACGGCTGGAGATGGGTCCCCCGCCCAGAGAGCCAGCAGGGAAAATTATGCCTTGTTCTAAAGCTCTTTGGGAACCGCTTGCGTAGCCGCACAGACCTGGGGGCTGCGGGCTTTCCTGCTGCCTTCAGCCTCAAAGCCACCCTTTCCCACTTGGTGCCGCATCAGGCACAAAAATGGCCTATGGCTGGATATGGGTCCCATGCCCTAAGAGCCAGCTGGGAAAACTATGCCTTGTTCTAAAGCTCTTTGGGAACCGCTTGCGTAGCCCCACAGACCTGGGGGCTGCAGGCTTTGCTGCTGCCTTCAGCCTCAAAGCCACCCTTTCCCACTTGGCGTCGCGCCAGGCACAAATATGGCCTATGGCTGGAGATGGGTCCCCCGCCCAAAGAGCCAGCAGGGAAAACTATGCCTTGTTCTAAAGCTCTTTGGGAACCGCTTGCATAGCCCCACAGACCTGGGGGCTGCGGGCTTTGCTGCTGCCTTCAGCCTCGACACCACCCTTTCCCACTTGGCGCCGCGCCAGGCACAAAAATGGCCATACGGCTGGAGATGGGTCCACCGCCCAAAGAGCCAGCAGGGAAAACTATGCCTTGTTCTAAAGCTCTTTGGGAACTGCTTGCATAGCCCGACAGACCTGGGGGCCGCAGGCTTTCCTGCTGTCTTCAGCCTCAAAGCCACCCTTTCCCACTTGGCGCCCTATCAGGCACAGAAATGGCCTATGGCTGGAGATGGGTCCCCCGCCCAAAGAGCCAGCAGGGAAAATTATGCCTTGTTCTAAAGCTCTTTGGGAACCGCTTGCGTAGCCCCACAGACCTGGGGGCTGCAGGCTTTGCTGCTGCCTTCAGCCTCAAAGCCACCCTTTCCCACTTGGCGCCGCGCCAGGCACAAAAATGGCCATACGGCTGGAGATGGGTCCCCCGCCCAGAGAGCCAGCAGGGAAAATTATGCCTTGTTCTAAAGCTCTTTGGGAACCGCTTGCGTAGCCCCACAGACCTGGGGGCTGCGGGCTTTCCTGCTGCCTTCAGCCTCAAAGCCACCCTTTCCCACTTGGTGCCGCATCAGGCACAAAAATGGCCTATGGCTGGAGATGGGTCCCATGCCCTAAGAGCCAGCAGGGAAAACTATGCCTTGTTCTAAAGCTCTTTGGGAACCGCTTGCGTAGCCCCACAGACCTGGGGGCTGCAGGCTTTGCTGCTGCCTTCAGCCTCAAAGCCACCCTTTCCCACTTGGCGCCGCGCCAGGCACAAAAATGGCCTATGGCTGGAGATGGGTCCCCCGCCCAAAGAGCCAGCAGGGAAAACTATGCCTTGTTCTAAAGCTCTTTGGGAACCGCTTGCTTGGCCCCACAGACCTGGGGGCTGCAGGCTTTGCTGCTGCCTTCAGACTCGACACCACCCTTTCCCATTTGGCGCCGCATCAGGCACAAAAATGGCCATACGGCTGGAGATGGGTCCCCCGCCCAAAGAGCCAGCAGGGAAAACTATGCCTTGTTCTAAAGCTCTTTGGGAACCGCTTGCATAGCCCCACAGACCTGGGGGCTGCAGGCTTTCCTGCTGTCTTCAGCCTCAAAGCCACCCTTTCCCACTTGGCGCCGCATCAGGCACAAAAATGGCCTATGGCTGGAGATGGGTCCCCCGCCCAAAGAGCCAGCAGGGAAAACTATGCCTTGTTCTAAAGCTCTTTGGGAACCACTTGCGTATCCCCACAGACCTGGGGGCTGGAGGCTTTCCTGCTGCCTTCAGCCTCAAAGCCACCCTTTCCCACTTGGCGCCGCGCCAGGCACAAAAATGGCCATACGGCTGGAGATGGGTCCCCCGCCCAAAGAGCCAGCAGGGAAAACTATGCCTTGTTCTAAAGCTCTTTGGGAACCGCTTGCGTAGCCCCACAGACCTGGGGGCTGCGGGCTTTCCTGCTGCCTTCAGCCTCAAAACGACCCTTTGCCACTACGCACCGCGCCAGGCACAAAAATAGATAGACGGCTGGAGATGGGTCCCCCGCCCAAAGAGCCAGCAGGGAAAACTATGCCTTGTTCTAAAGCTCTTTGGGAACCGCTTGCGTAGCCCCACAGACCTGGGGGCTGCAGGCTTTCCTGCTGCCTTCAGCCTCGACAGCACCCTTTCCCACTTGACGCCGCGCCAGGCACAAAAATGGCCATACGGCTGGAGATGGGTCCCCCGCCCAAAGAGCCAGCAGGGAAAATTATGCCTTGTTCTAAAGCTCTTTGGGAACCGCTTGCGTAGCCCCACAAACCTGGGGGCTGCGGGCTTTCCTGCTGCCTTCAGCCTCAAAGCCACCCTTTCCCACTTGGCGCCGCGCCAGGCACAAAAATGGCCATACGGCTGGAGATGGGTCCCATGCCCAAAGAGCCAGCAGGGAAAACTATGCCTTGTTCTAAAGCTCTTTGGGAACCGCTTGCGTAGCCCCACAGACCTGGGGGCTGCAGGCTTTCCTGCTGCCTTCAGCCTCAAAACCACCCTTTCCCACTTGGCGCCGCATCAGGCACAAAAATGGCCTATGGCTGGAGATGGGTCCCATGCCCAAAGAGCCATCAGGGAAAACTATGCCTTGTTCTAAAGCTCTTTGGGAACCGCTTGCGTAGCCCCACAGACCTGGGGGCTGCGGGCTTTCCTGCTGCCTTCAGCCTCGACACCACCCTTTCCCACTTGGCCCCTGGCCACGCACAAAAATGGCCATACGGCTGGAGATGGGTCCCCCGCCCAAAGAGCCAGCAGGGAAATATATGCGTTGTTCTAAAGCTCTTTGGGAAACGCTTGCGTAGCCCCACAGACCTGGGGGCTGCAGGCTTTCCTGCTGCCTTCAGCCTCGACAGCACCCTTTCCCACTTGGCGCCGCGCCAGGCACAAAAATGGCCATACGGCTGGAGATGGGTCCCCCGCCCAGAGAGCCAGCAGGGAAAATTATGCCTTGTTCTAAAGCTCTTTGGGAACCGCTTGCGTAGCCCCACAGACCTGGGGGCTGCGGGCTTTCCTGCTGCCTTCAGCCTCAAAGCCACCCTTTCCCACTTGGCGCCGCATCAGGCACAAAAAAGGCCTATGGCTGGATATGGGTCCCATGCCCAAAGAGCCAGCAGGGAAAACTATGCCTTGTTCTAAAGCTCTTTGGGAACCGCTTGCTTGGCCCCACAGACCTGGGGGCTGCAGGCTTTCCTGCTGCCTTCAGACTCGACACCACCCTTTCCCACCTGGCGCCGCGCCAGGCACAAAAATGGCCATACGGCTGAAGAGGGGTAGCATGCCCTAAGAGCCAGCTGGGAAAACTATGCCTTGTTCTAAAGCTCTTTGGGAACCGCTTGCGTAGCCCCACAAACCTGGGGGCTGCAGGCTTTCCTGCTGCCTTCAGCCTCAAAGCCACCCTTTCCCACTTGGCGCCGCGCTAGGCACAAAAATGGCCTATGGCTGGAGATGGGTCCCCCGCCCAAAGAGCCAGCAGGGAAAACTATGCCTTGTTCTAAAGCTCTTTGGGAACCGCTTGCATAGCCCCACAGACCTGGGGGCTGCGGGCTTTCCTGCTGCCTTCAGCCTCAAAGCCACCCTTTCACACTACGCACCGCGCTAGGCCCAAAAATGGCCATACGGCTGGAGATGGGTCCCCCGCCCAAAGAGCCAGCAAGGAAAACTATGCCTTGTTCTAAAGCTCTTTGGGAACCGCTTGCTTGGCCCCACAGACCTGGGGGGTGTGGGCTTTCCTGCTGCCTTCAGCCTCAAAGCCACCCTTTCCCACTTGGCGCCGCGCCAGGCACAAAAATGGCCATATGGCTGGAGATGGGTCCCCTGCCCAAGGAGCCAGCAGGGAAAACTATGCCTTGTTCTAAAGCTCTTTGGGAACCGCTTGCGTAGCCCCACAGACCTGGGGGCTGCGGGCTTTCCTGCTGCCTTCAGCCTCAAAGCCACCCTTTCCCACTTGGCGCCGCGCCAGGCACAAAAATGGCCATACGGCTGGAGATGGGTCCCCCGCCCAAGGAGCCAGCAGGGAAAACTATGCCTTGTTCTAAAGCTCTTTGGGAACCGCTTGCGTAGCCCCACAGACCTGGGGGCTGCAGGCTTTCCTGCTGCCTTCAGCCTCAAAGCCACCCTTTCCCACTTGGCGTCGCGCCAGGCACAAAAATGGCCTATGGCTGGAGATGGGTCCCATGCCCAAAGAGCCATCAGGGAAAACTATGCCTTGTTCTAAAGCTCTTTGGGAACCGCTTGCGTAGCCCCACAGACCTGGGGGCTGCGGGCTTTCCTGCTGCCTTCAGCCTCAAAACCACCCTTTCCCACTTGGCGCCGCGCCAGGCACAAAAATGGCCATACGGCTGGAGATGGGTCCCCCGCCCAAAGAGCCAGAAGGGAAAATTATGCCTTGTTCTAAAGCTCTTTGGGAACCGCTTGCGTAGCCCCACAGACCTGGGGGCTGTGGGCTTTCCTGCTGCCTTCGGCCTCAAAACCACCTTTTCCCACTACGCACCGCGCCAGGCATAAAAATAGCCATACGACTGGAGATGGGTCCCCCGCCCAAAGAGTCAGCAGGGAAAACTATGCCTTGTTCTAAAGCTCTTTGGGAACCGCTTGCTTGGCCCCACAGACCTGGGGGCTGCAGGCTTTCCTGCTGCCTTCAGCCTCAAAGCAACCCTTTCCCACTTGGCGCTGCGCCAGGCACAAAAATGGCCATACGGCTGGAGATGGGTCCCCCGCCCAAAGAGCCAGCTGGGAAAACTATGCCTTGTTCTAAAGCTCTTTGGGAACCGCTTGCGTAGCCCCACAGACCTGGGGGCTGCGGGCTTTCCTGCTGCCTTCAGCCTCAAAGCCACCCTTTCCCACTTGGCGCCGCGCCAGGCACAAAAATGGCCATACGGCTGGAGATGGGTCCCCCGCCCAAAGAGCCAGCAGGGAAAACTATGCCTTGTTCTAAAGCTCTTTGGGAACCGCTTGCGTAGCCCCACAGACCTGGGGGCTGCGGGCTTTCCTGCTGCCTTCAGCCTCAAAACCACCCTTTCCCACTACGCACCGCGCCAGGCATAAAAATAGCGATACGACTGGAGATGGGTCCCCCGCCCAAAGAGCCAGCAGGGAAAACTATGCCTTGTTCTAAAGCTCTTTGGGAACCGCTTGCGTAGCCCCACAGACCTGGGGGCTGCGGGCTTTCCTGCTGCCTTCAGCCTCGACACCACCCTTTCCCACTTGGCGCCGCGCCAGGCACAAAAATGGCCATACGGCTGGAGATGGGTCCCCCGCCCAAGGAGCCAGCAGGGAAAACTATGCCTTGTTCTAAAGCTCTTTGGGAACCGCTTGCGTAGCCCCACAGACCTGGGGGCTGCAGGCTTTCCTGCTGCCTTCAGCCTCAAAGCCACCCTTTCCCACTTGGCGTCGCGCCAGGCACAAAAATGGCCTATGGCTGGAGATGGGTCCCATGCCCAAAGAGCCATCAGGGAAAACTATGCCTTGTTCTAAAGCTCTTTGGGAACCGCTTGCGTAGCCCCACAGACCTGGGGGCTGCGGGCTTTCCTGCTGCCTTCAGCCTCAAAACCACCCTTTCCCACTTGGCGCCGCGCCAGGCACAAAAATGGCCATACGGCTGGAGATGGGTCCCCCGCCCAAAGAGCCAGCAGGGAAAATTATGCCTTGTTCTAAAGCTCTTTGGGAACCGCTTGCGTAGCCCCACAGACCTGGGGGCTGTGGGCTTTCCTGCTGCCTTCGGCCTCAAAACCACCTTTTCCCACTACGCACCGCGCCAGGCATAAAAATAGACATACGACTGGAGATGGGTCCCCCGCCCAAAGAGTCAGCAGGGAAAACTATGCCTTGTTCTAAAGCTCTTTGGGAACCGCTTGCTTGGCCCCACAGACCTGGGGGCTGCAGGCTTTCCTGCTGCCTTCAGCCTCAAAGCAACCCTTTCCCACTTGGCGCTGCGCCAGGCACAAAAATGGCCATACGGCTGGAGATGGGTCCCCCGCCCAAAGAGCCAGCAGGGAAAACTATGCCTTGTTCTAAAGCTCTTTGGGAACCGCTTGCGTAGCCCCACAGACCTGGGGGCTGCGGGCTTTCCTGCTGCCTTCAGCCTCAAAGCCACCCTTTCCCACTTGGCGCCGCGCCAGGCACAAAAATGGCCATACGGCTGGAGATGGGTCCCCCGCCCAAAGAGCCAGCAGGGAAAACTATGCCTTGTTCTAAAGCTCTTTGGGAACCGCTTGCGTAGCCCCACAGACCTGGGGGCTGCGGGCTTTCCTGCTGCCTTCAGCCTCAAAACCACCCTTTCCCACTACGCACCGCGCCAGGCATAAAAATAGCGATACGACTGGAGATGGGTCCCCCGCCCAAAGAGCCAGCAGGGAAAACTATGCCTTGTTCTAAAGCTCTTTGGGAACCGCTTGCTTGGCCCCACAGACCTGGGGGCTGCGGGCTTTCCTGCTGCCTTCAGCCTCGACAACACCCTTTCCCACTTGGCGTCGCGCCAGGCACAAAAATGGCCTATGGCTGGAGATGGGTCCCCCGCCCAAGGAGCCAGCAGGGAAAACTATGCCTTGTTCTAAAGCTCTTTGGGAACCGCTTGCGTAGCCCCACAGACCTGGGGGCTGCAGGCTTTCCTGCTGTCTTCAGCCTCAAAGCCACCCTTTCCCACTACGCACCGCGCCAGGCATAAAAATAGCCATACGACTGGAGATGGGTCCCCCGCCCAAAGAGCCAGCAGGGAAAACTATGCCTTGTTCTAAAGCTCTTTGGGAACCGCTTGCGTAGCCCCACAGACCTGGGGGCTGCAGTCTTTCCTGCTGCCTTCAGCCTCAACCAACCCTTTCCCACTTGGCGTCGCGCCAGGCACAAAAATGGCCTATGGCTGGAGATGGGTCTCCCGCCCAAAGAGCCAGCAGGGAAAACTATGCCTTGTTCTAAAGCTCTTTGGGAACCGCTTGCGTAGCCCCACAGACCTGGGGGCTGCGGGCTTTCCTGCTGCCTTCAGCCTCGACAACACCCTTTCCCACTTGGCGCCGCATCAGGCACAAAAATGGCCATACGGCTGGAGATGGGTCACCCGCCCAAAGAGCCAGCAGGGAAAACTATGCCTTGTTCTAAAGCTCTTTGGGAACCGCTTGCGTAGCCCCACAGACCTGGGGGCTGCGGGCTTTCCTGCTGCCTTCAGCCTTGACACCACCCTTTCCCACTACGCACCGCGCCAGGCATAAAAATAGCCATACGACTGGAGATGGGTCCCCCGCCCAAAGAGCCAGCAGGGAAAACTATGCCTTGTTCTAAAGCTCTTTGGGAACCGCTTGCGTAGCCCCACAGACCTGGGGGCTGCGGGCTTTCCTGCTGCCTTCAGCCTCAAAGCCACCCTTTCCCACTTGGCGCCGCGCCAGGCACAAAAATGGCCATACGGCTGGAGATGGGTCCCCCGCCCAAAGAGCCAGCAGGGAAAACTATGCCTTGTTCTAAAGCTCTTTGGGAACCGCTTGCGTAGCCCCACAGACCTGGGGGGTGTGGGCTTTCCTGCTGCCTTCAGCCTCAAAGCCACCCTTTCCCACTTGGCGCCGCGGTAGGCACAAAAATGGTCTATGGCTGGAGATGGGTCCCATGCCCAAAGACCCAGCAAGGAAAACTATGCCTTGTTCTAAAGCTCTTTGGGAACCGCTTGCATAGCCCCACAGACCTGGGGGCTGTGGGCCTTCCTGCTGCCTTCAGCCTCGACACCACGCTTTCCCACTTGGCCCCTGGCCACGCACAAAAATGGCCATACGGCTGGAGATGGGTCCCCCGCCCAAAGAGCCAGCAGGGAAAACTATGCCTTGTTCTAAAACTCTTTGGGAACCGCTTGCGTAGCCGCACAGACCTGGGGGCTGCAGGCTTTCCTGCTGCCTTCAGCCTCGACAGCACCCTTTCCCACTTGGCGCCGCGCCAGGCACAAAAATGGCCATACGGCTGGAGATGGGTCCCCCGCCCAGAGAGCCATCAGGGAAAATTATGCCTTATTCTAAAGCTCTTTGGGAACCGCTTGCGTAGCCGCACACACCTGGGGGCTGCGGGCTTTCCTGCTGCCTTCAGCCTCAAAGCCACCCTTTCCCACTTGGTGCCGCATCAGGCACAAAAATGGCCTATGGCTGGATATGGGTCCCATGCCCTAAGAGCCAGCTGGGAAAACTATGCCTTGTTCTAAAGCTCTTTGGGAACCGCTTGCGTAGCCCCACAGACCTGGGGGCTGCAGGCTTTGCTGCTGCTTCAGCCTCAAAGCCACCCTTTCCCACTTGGCGTCGCGCCAGGCACAAAAATGGCCTATGGCTGGAGATGGGTCCCCCGCCCAAAGAGCCAGCAGGGAAAACTATGCCTTGTTCTAAAGCTCTTTGGGAACCGCTTGCTTGGCCCCACAGACCTGGGGGCTGCAGTCTTTGCTGCTGCCTTCAGACTCGACACCACCCTTTCCAACCTGGCGTCGCGCCAGGCACAAAAATGGCCTATGGCTGGAGATGGGTCCCATGCCCAAAGAGCCAGCAAGGAAAACTATGCCTTGTTCTAAAGCTCTTTGGGAACCGCTTGCATAGCCCCACAGACCTGGGGGCTGCGGGCTTTGCTGCTGCCTTCAGCCTCGACACCACCCTTTCCCACTTGGCGCCGCGCCAGGCACAAAAATGGCCATACGGCTGGAGATGGGTCCCCCGCCCAAAGAGCCAGCAGGGAAAACTATGCCTTGTTCTAAAGCTCTTTGGGAACCACTTGCGTAGCCCCACAGACCTGGGGGCTGCGGGCTTTCCTGCTGCCTTCAGCCTCAAAACCACCCTTTCCCACTTGGCGTCGCGCCAGGCACAAAAATGGCCTATGGCTGGAGATGGGTCTCCCGCCCAAAGAGCCAGCAGGGAAAACTATGCCTTGTTCTAAAGCTCTTTGGGAACCGCTTGCTTGGCCCCACAGACCTGGGGGCTGCGGGCTTTCCTGCTGCCTTCAGCCTCGACAACACCCTTTCCCACTTGGCGTCGCGCCAGGCACAAAAATGGCCTATGGCTGGAGATGGGTCTCCCGCCCAAAGAGCCAGCAGGGAAAACTATGCCTTGTTCTAAAGCTCTTTGGGAACCGCTTGCGTAGCCCCACAGACCTGGGGGCTGCAGGCTTTGCTGCTGCCTTCAGCCTCAAAGCAACCCTTTCCCACTTGGCGCTGCGCCAGGCACAAAAATGGCCATATGGCTGGAGATGGGTCCCCCGCCCAAAGAGCCAGCAGGGAAAACTATGCCTTGTTCTAAAGCTCTTTGGGAACCGCTTGCGTAGCCCCACAGACCTGGGGGCTGTGGGCTTTCCTGCTGCCTTCAGCCTCAAAGCCACCCTTTCCCACTTGGCGCCGCGCCAGG
>NW_026529889.1:0-32853 GCF_028500815.1 Rissa tridactyla
TTTTTGTGCCTGGCGCGGTGCGTAGTGGGAAAGGGTGGTTTTGAGGCTGAAGGCAGCAGCAAAGCCCACAACCCCCAGGTCTGTGGGGGCTACGCAAGCGGTTCCCAAAGAGCTTTAGAACAAGGCATAGTTTTCCTTGCTGGCTCTTTGGGCATGGGACACATCTCCAGCCATAGGCCATTTTTGTGCCTGATAGGGCGCCAAGTGGGAAAGGGTGGCTTTGAGGCTGAAGGCAGCAGGAAAGCCTGCAGCCCCCAGGTCTGTGGGGCTACGCAAGCGGTTCCCAAAGAGCTTTAGAACAAGGCATCGTTTTCCCTGCTGGCTCTTTTGGGCGGGGGACCCCATCTCCAGCCGTATGGCCATTTTTGTGCCTGGCCCGGCGCCAAGCGGGAATGGGTGGCTTTGAGGCTGAAGGCAGCAGGAAAGCCCGCAGCCCCCAGGTCTGTGGGGCTACGCAAGCGGTTCCCAAAGAGCTTTAGAACAAGGCATATTTTTCCCTGCTGGCTCTTTGGGCGGGGGACCCATCTCCAGCCGTATGGCCATTTTTGTGCTTGGCGCCGTGCATAGTGGGAAAGGGTGGCTTTGAGGCTGAAGGCAGCAGAGGAAAGCCTGCAGCCCCCAGGTCTGTGGGGGCTACGCAAGCGGTTCCCAAAGAGCTTTAGAACAAGGCATAATTTTCCCTGCTGGCTCTTTTGGCAGGGGACCCATCTGCAGCCGTATGGCCATTTTTGTGCCTGGCCCGGCGCCAAGTGGGAAAGGGTGGCTTTGAGGCTGAAGGCAGCAGGAAAGCCTGCAGCCCCCAGGTCTGTGGGGCCACGCAAGCGGTTCCCAAAGAGCTTTTAGAACAAGGCATAGTTTTCCCTGATGGCTCTTTGGGCATGGGACCCATCTCCAGCCATGGGCCATTTTTGTGCCTGATGCGGCGCCAAGTGGTAAAGGGTGGTTTTGAGGCTGAAGGCAGCAGGAAAGCCTGCAGCCCCCAGGTCTGTGGGGCTACGCAAGCGGTTCCCAAAGAGCTTTAGAACAAGGCATAGTTTTCCCTGCTTGTTCTTTGGGCGGGGGACCCATCTCCAGCCGTATGGCCATTTTTGTGCATGGCGTGGCGCCAAGTGGGAAAGGGTGGCTTTGAGGCTGAAGGCAGCAGGAAAGCCTGCAGCCCCCAGGTCTGTGGAGCCAAGCAAGCGGTTCCCAAAGAGCTTTAGAACAAGGCATAGTTTTCCCTGCTGGCTCTTTGGGCGGGGGACCCATCTCCAGCCATAGACCATTTTTGTGCCTAGCGCGGCGCCAAGTGGGAAAGGGCGGTGTCGAGGCTGAAGGCAGCAGGGAAAGCCCGCAGCCCCCAGGTCTGTGGGGCCAAGCAAGCGGTTCCCAAAGAGCTTTAGAACAAGGCATAGTTTTCCCTGCTGGCTCTTTGGGCGGGGGGACCCATCTCCAGCCGTATGGCCATTTTTGAGCCTGGCGCGGCGCCAAGTGTGAAAGGGTGGTTTTGAGGCTGAAGGCAGCAGGAAAGCCCGCAGCCCCCAGGTCTGTGGGGGCTACGCAAGCGGTTCCCAAAGAGCTTTAGAACAAGGCATAGTTTTCCCTGCTGGCTCTTTTGGCAGGGGACCCATCTCCAGCCGTATGGCCATTCTTGTGCCTGGCCCGGCGCCAAGTGGGAAAGGGTGGCTTTGAGGCTGAAGGCAGCAGGAAAGCCTGCAGCCCCCAGGTCTGTGGGGGCCAAGCAAGCGGTTCCCAAAGAGCTTTAGAACAAGGCATAGTTTTCCCTGATGGCTCTTTGGGCATGGGACCCATCTCCAGCCATAGGCCATTTTTGTGCCTGATGCGGCGCCAAGTGGGAAAGGGTGGCTTTGAGGCTGAAGGCAGCAGGAAAGCCTGCAGCCCCCCAGGTCTGTGGGGCTACGCAAGCGGTTCCCAAAGAGCTTTAGAACAAGGCATAGTTTTCCTTGCTGGGTCTTTGGGCATGGGACCGATCTCCAGCCGTGTGGCCATAAGGCTTTAAACTAGGTTTGATGGGGGATGGGGACGAAACCAGGATCACAAAAGTGGTGCCTGGGAGCAACATAGCAGTGCTCATGGGTATAAGTGACACCAAGGTCTTGCAGCCTGTCCCAGCGATGGTGGGGGATAGTGAATTGTGTGGCAGCATAGACACAAGGAGTAGTGATAATTTGGTAACTACAGTAGTGTCCGAGAATGATCAGGTGCAAATCGGGGGCCCTGTCCCCCCAAGAAAGTGGTAGGTCAATTAACCCAACTGAAGTGCATCTACACTAATGCACGCAGCATGGGGAATAAACAGGACGAGCTGGAGGCCATCGTGCAGCAGGGAAACTATGATGTGGTTGCCATCACGGAAACGTGGTGGGACGACACACACAAGTGGAGTGCTGTAATTGATGGCTACCAGCTTTTCAGAAGGGATAGGCAAGGGAAGAGAGGTGGTGGGGTGGCCCTCTATGTTAGGGGCGGTTTTGAATGTCTGGAACTCAACACTGTAAATGACAGTGTTGAGTGTGTATGGATAAAAATCAAGGGGAAGGCCAACAAGGCAGATATCGTGATGGGAGTTTGTTATAGACCCCCTAATCAGGATGTAGAAACTGATGAGGTATTCTATAAGCGGCTGGCAGAGGTTTCGCGATCATCTGCCCTTGTTCTTTTGGGGGATTTCAACTTCCCGGATGTCCGCTGGGAATACCACACAGCAGAGAGGGAACAGTCCCGGAGGTTCCTGGAGTGTGTGGAAGACAACTTCCTAACACAGCTGGTGAAGGAACCTACTAGGGGAAGTGCCCTACTGGACCTACTGTTTGTTAACAGAGAAGGTCTTGTGGGGGATGTAAAGGTTGGAGGTCATCTTGGGCAGAGTGACCATGAAATGATAGAGTTTTCAATTCTTGGTGAAGGGAGGCGGGGAGCCAGCAAAACTGCCACCTTGGATTTCCGAAGGGCAGACTTTAACCTGTTTAGGAGCATGGTTGAGAGTGTCCCTTGGGAGGCAGTTTTGAAGAGCAAAGGTGCCCAGGAAAGCTGGTCATACTTCAAGCAGGTGCTCTTAGAAGCACAGGTGAAGGCCATCCCCATGTCCCAAAAGACGAGCCGACGGGGAAGAAGGCCAGCCTGGCTAAATAGAGAGCTTTGGCTGGACCTCAGGAAAAAAAGGAAGGCTTACATTCTCTGGAAAAGGGGCTTAGCAACTTATGAGGATTATCAAGATATAACAAAGCTATGCAGGGGGAAGATTAGAAGGGCCAAAGCTCAATCAGAACTCAGCTTGGCCACTGCAGTTAAAGACAACAAGAAGAGATTTTTCCAGTATATCAACAGAAAAAGGAAGACTAGGGAAAATATAGGTCCACTGATGAATGAGACGGGTGCCCTAGTGGTGGAAGACACAGAGAAGGCAGAGTTACTGAATGCCTTCTTTTCTTCGGTCTTCACTGATAAAGCCGTCCCTCACACATCCCATACCCTGGAGGCAAGGGGGAAGGTCCGGAGAGAGGAAGATTTTCCCTTAGTTGAGGAGGACTGGGTCAGAGACCACTTGGCCAAGCTGGACATTCATAAGTCCATGGGCCCTGACGGGATGCACCCGCGAGTGCTGAGAGAGCTGGCAGATGTTATCGCTAGACCACTCTCCATTGTCTTTGCAAGGTCATGGGGAACAGGAGAGGTGCCTGAGGACTGGAGGAAGGCTAACGTCACTCCAATCTTCAAAAAAGGCAAGAAGGAGGACCCAGGGAACTACAGGCCGGTTAGTCTCACCTCTGTCCCTGGGAAGGTAATGGAGCGACTCATTCTGGATGTCGTCTCCAAACACATAGAGGAACAGGAAGTTATTGGAAGTGGTCAGCATGGATTTACCAAGGGCAAATCATGCCTGACCAATCTGATAGCTTTCTATGATGTTATAACGGGTTGGCTGGATGAGGGGAGAGCCGTAGATGTCATCTACCTTGACCTTAGCAAGGCTTTTGACACTGTCTCCCATAACATCCTCATTAGGAAGCTGAGGAAGTATGGGCTAGACGAGGTGACAGTGAGGTGGATCGAGAGCTGGCTGAGTGACAGAACCCAGAGGGTTGTGATCAGCGGCACAGAGTCCAGTTGGAGGCCTGTAACGAGTGGTGTCCCTCAGGGGTCAATACTTGGACCAATTTTGTTCAATATATTCATTAATGACCTAGATGAGGGGACAGAGTGTATCCTCAGCAAGTTTGCTGATGATACCAAGCTGGGAGGGGTGGCCGACACTCCAGAGGGCCGTGCTGCCATCCAGCGTGACCTGGACAGGCTGGAGAGCTGGGCAGAGAAGAACCTAATGAGGTTCAACAAAAGCAAGTGTAGGGTCCTGCACCTGGGAAGGAAGAATGCCAAACACCAGTATAGGTTAGGGGCGGACATGCTGGGAAGCAGCTCTGAGGAGAAGGACCTGGGGGTCCTGGTAGACAGCAAATTATCCATGAGCCAGCAGTGTGCCCTTGTCGCCAAGAAGGCCAATGGCATCCTGGGCTGCATAGGGAAGACTGTGGCCAGTAGGTCGAGGGAGGTCATTCTTCCCCTCTACTCTGCACTGGTGAGGCCACAACTGGAGTACTGTGTCCAGTTCTGGGCTCCCCAGTTCAAGAGGGACAGGGAACTACTGGAGCGAGTCCAGCGAAGGGCAACCAAGATGATTGTGGGACTGGAGCACCTCCCTTATGAGGAAAGGCTGAAAGAGCTGGGACTCTTTAGCCTGGAGAAGAGAAGGTTGAGGGGGGACCTGATTAATGTTTACAAGTACCTAAAGGGTGGGTTTAAGGAGGACGGAGCCAGGCTCTTTTCAATGGTTCCCAGCGACAGGACAAGGGGCAATGGGCACAAGCTAGAACATAGGAAGTTCCGTTCAAATACACGGAAAAACTTCTTTACAGTGAGGGTGACAGAGCACTGGAACAGGCTGCCCAGGCAGGTGGTGGAGTCCCCTTCTCTGGAGATTTTCAAGACCCGCCTGGATGCAGCCCTGAGGGATGTGCTTTAGGCAATCCTGCTCTAGCAGGGGAGTTGGACTAGATGATCTCTAGAGGTCCCTTCCAACTCTGAAGATTCCGTGATTCCGTGATTCCGTGATTCCGTGATTTTTGAGCCTGGCGCGGCGCCAAGTGGGAAAGGGTTGCTTTGAGGCTGAAGGCAGGAGCAAAGCCTGCAGCCCTAAGGTCTGTGGGGCTACGCAAGCGGTTCCCAAAGAGCTTTAGAACAAGGCATAGTTTTCCCTGATGGCTCTTTGGGCGGGGGACCCATCTCCAGCCGTATGGCCATTTTTGAGCCTGGCGCGGCGCCAAGTGGGAAAGGGTGGTGTCAAGGCTGAAGGCAGCAGGAAAGCCCGCAGCCCCCAGGTCTGTGGGGCTACGCAAGCGGTTCCCAAAGAGCTTTAGAACAAGGCATAATTTTCCCTGCTGGCTCTTTGGGCGGGGGACCCATCTCCAGCCGTATGGCCATTTTTGTGCCTGGCGCGGCGCCAAGTGGGAAAGGGTGCTGTCGAGGCTGAAGGCAGCAGCAAAGCCTGCAGCCCCCAGGTCTGTGGGGCTACGCAAGTGGTTCCCAAAGAGCTTTAGAACAAGGAATAGTTTTCCCTGCTGGCTCTTTGGACGGGGGACCCATCTCCAGCCGTATGGCCATTTTTGTGCCCGGCGCGACGCCAAGTGGGAAAGGGTGGCTTTGAGGCTGAATGCAGCAGGAAAGCCTGCAGCCCCCAGGTCTGTGGGGCTACGCAAGCGGTTCCCAAAGAGCTTTAGAACAAGGCATAGTTTTCCCTGCTGGCTCTTTGGGCATGGGACCCATCTCCAGCCATAGGCCATTTTTGTGCCTGCTGCGGCGCCAAGTGGGAAAGGGTGGCTTTGAGGCTGAAGGCAGCAGGAAAGCCTGCAGCCCCCAGGTCTGTGGGGCTACGCAAGCGGTTCCCAAAGAGCTTTAGAACAAGGCATAGTTTTCCCTGATGGCTCTTTGGGCATGGGACCCATCTCCAGCCACAGGCCATTTTTGTACCTAGCACGGTGCCAAGTGGGAAAGGGTGGTGTCGAGGCTGAAGGCAGCAGCAAAGCCTGCAGCCCCCAGGTCTGTGGGGCTACGCAAGCGGTTCCCAAAGAGCTTTAGAACAAGGCATAGTTTTCCCTGCTGGCTCTTTGGGAGGGGGACCCATCTCCAGCCGTATGGCCATTTTTGTGCCTGGCCCGGCGCCAAGCGGGAAAGGGTGGCTTTGAGGCTGAAGGCAGCAGCAAAGCCTGCAGCCCCCAGGTCTGTGGGGCTACGCAAGCGGTTCCCAAAGAGCTTTAGAACAAGGCATAGTTTTCCCTGCTGGCTCTTTGGGCGGGGGACCCATCTCCAGCCGTATGGCCATTTTTGTGCCTGGCTCGGTGCGTAGTGGGAAAGGGTGGTTTTGAGGCTGAAGGCAGCAGGAAAGCCCACAGCCCCCAGGTCTGTGGGGCTACGCAAGCGGTTCCCAAAGAGCTTTAGAACAAGGCATAGTTTTCCCTGATGGCTCTTTGGGCATGGGACCCATCTCCAGCCATAGGCCATTTTTGTGCCTGATAGGGCGCCAAGTGGGAAAGGGTGGCTTTGAGGCTGAAGGCAGCAGCAAAGCCTGCAGCCCCCAGGTCTGTGGGGCTACGCAAGCGGTTCCCAAAGAGCTTTAGAACAAGGCCTAGTTTTCCCTGCTGGCTCTTTGGGCGGGGGACCCATCTCCAGCCGTATGGCCATTTTTGTGCCTGGCGCGGCGCCAAGTGGGAAAGGGTGGTTTTGAGGCTGAAGGCAGCAGCAAAGCCTGCAGCCCCCAGGTCTGTGGGGCTACGCAAGCGGTTCCCAAAGAGCTTTAGAACAAGGCATAGTTTTCCCTGCTGGCTCTTTGGGCGGGGGACCCATCTCCAGCCGTATGGCCATTTTTGTGCCTGGCCCGGCGCCAAGCGGGAAAGGGTGGCTTTGAGGCTGAAGGCAGCAGGAAAGCCTGCAGCCCCCAGGTCTGTGGGGCTACGCAAGCGGTTCCCAAAGAGCTTTAGAACAAGGCATAGTTTTCCCTGCTGGCTCTTTGGGCGGGGGACCCATCTCCAGCCGTATGGCCATTTTTGTGCCTGGCGCGGCGCCAAGTGGGAAAGGGTGGCTTTGAGGCTGAAGGCAGCAGGAAAGCCTGCAGCCCCCAGGTCTGTGGGGCCAAGCAAGCGGTTCCCAAAGAGCTTTAGAACAAGGCATAGTTTTCCCTGATGGCTCTTTGGGCATGGGACCCATCTCCAGCCATGGGCCATTTTTGTGCCTGATGCGGCGCCAAGTGGGAAAGGGTGGCTTTGAGGCTGAAGGCAGCAGCAAAGCCCGCAGGCCCAGGTCTGTGGGGCTACGCAAGCGGTTCCCAAAGAGCTTTAGAACAAGGCATAGTTTTCCCTGATGGCTCTTTGGGCGGGGGACCCATCTCCAGCCATAGGCCATTTTTGTGCCTGGCGCGGCGCCAAGTGGGAAAGGGTGCTGTCGAGGCTGAAGGCAGCAGCAAAGCCTGCAGCCCCCAGGTCTGTGGGGCCAAGCAAGCGGTTCCCAAAGAGCTTTAGAACAAGGCATAATTTTCCCTGCTGGCTCCTTGAGCGGGGGACCCATCTCCAGACATATGGCCTTTTTTGAGCCTGGCGCGGCGCCAAGTGGGAAAGGGTGGTGTCGAGTCTGAAGGCAGCAGGAAAGCCCGCAGCCCCCAGGTCTGTGGGGCTACGCAAGCGGTTCCCAAAGAGCTTTAGAACAAGGCATAGTTTTCCCTGATGGCTCTTTGGGCATGGGACCCATCTCCAGCCACAGGCCATTTTTGTACCTGGCACGGTGCCGAGTGGGAAAGGGTGGTGTCGAGGCTGAAGGCAGCAGCAAAGCCTGCAGCCCCCAGGTCTGTGGGGCTACGCAAGCGGTTCCCAAAGAGCTTTAGAACAAGGCATAGTTTTCCCTGCTGGCTCTTTGGGCGGGGGACCCATCTCCAGCCGTATGGCCATTTTTGTGCCTGGCCCGGCGCCAAGCGGGAAAGGGTGGCTTTGAGGCTGAAGGCAGCAGCAAAGCCTGCAGCCCCCAGGTCTGTGGGGCTACGCAAGCGGTTCCCAAAGAGCTTTAGAACAAGGCATAGTTTTCCCTGCTGGCTCTTTGGGCATGGGACCCATCTCCAGCCTTATGGCCATTTTTGTGCCTGGCGCGGCGCCAAGTGGGAAAGTGTGGTGTCGAGGCTGAAGGCAGCAGGAGAGCCTGCAGCCCCCAGGTCTGTGGGGCTATGCAAGCGGTTCCCAAAGAGCTTTAGAACAAGGCATAGTTTTCCCTGCTGGCTCTTTGGGCGGGGGACCCATCTCCAGCCGTATGGCCATTTTTGTGCCTGATGCGGCGCCAAGTGGGAAAGGGTGGTTTTGAGGCTGAAGGCAGCAGGAAAGCCCACAGCCCCCAGGTCTGTGGGGCTACGCAAGCGGTTCCCAAAGAGCTTTAGAGCAAGGCATAGTTTTCCCTGATGGCTCTTTGGGCATGGGACCCATCTCCAGCCATAGGCCATTTTTGTGCCTGATAGGGCGCCAAGTGGGAAAGGGTGGCTTTGAGGCTGAAGGCAGCAGCAAAGCCTGCAGCCCCCAGGTCTGTGGGGCTACGCAAGCGGTTCCCAAAGAGCTTTAGAACAAGGCATAGTTTTCCCTGCTGGCTCTTTGGGCGGGGGACCCATCTCCAGCCGTATGGCCATTTTTGAGCCTGGCGCGGCGCCAAGTGGGAAAGGGTGTTGTCGAGTCTGAAGGCAGCAGGAAAGCCTGCAGCCCCCAGGTCTGTGGGGCTACACAAGCGGTTCCCAAAGAGCTTTAGAACAAGGCATAGTTTTCCCTGCTGGCTCTTTGGGCGGGGGACCCATCTCCAGCCGTATGGCCATTTTTGTGCCTGGCGCGACGCCAAGTGGGAAAGGGTGGCTTTGAGGCTGAATGCAGCAGCAAAGCCCACAGCCCCCAGGTCTGTGGGGCTACGCAAGCGGTTCCCAAAGAGCTTTAGAACAAGGCATAGTTTTCCTTGCTGGCTCTTTGGGCATGGGACCCATCTCCAGCCATAGGCCATTTTTGTGCCTGATGCGGCGCCAAGTGGGAAAGGGTGGTGTCGAGGCTGAAGGCAGCAGCAAAGCCTGCAGCCCCCAGGTCTGTGGGGCTACGCAAGCGGTTCCCAAAGAGCTTTAGAACAAGGCCTAGTTTTCCCTGCTGGCTCTTTGGGCGGGGGACCCATCTCCAGCCGTATGGCCATTTTTGTGCCTAGCGTGGCGCCAAGTGGGAAAGGGTGGTTTTGAGGCTGAAGGCAGCAGGAAAGCCCGCAGCCCCCAGGTCTGTGGGGCCAAGCAAGCGGTTCCCAAAGAGCTTTAGAACAAGGCATAGTTTTCCCTGCTGGCTCTTTGGGCGGGGGACCCATCTCCAGCCGTATGGCCATTTTTGTGCCTGGCCCGGCGCCAAGTGGGAAAGGGTGGTTTTGAGGCTGAAGGCAGCAGCAAAGCCTGCAGCCCCCAGGTCTGTGGGGCTACGCAAGCGGTTCCCAAAGAGCTTTAGAACAAGGCATAGTTTTCACTGCTGGCTCTTTGGGCGGGGGACCCATCTCCAGCCGTATGGCCATTTTTGTGCGTGGCCCGGCGCCAAGCGGGAAAGGGTGGCTTTGAGGCTGAAGGCAGCAGGAAAGCCTGCAGCCCCCAGGTCTGTGGGGCTACGCAAGCGGTTCCCAAAGAGCTTTAGAACAAGGCATAGTTTTCCCTGCTGGCTCTTTGGGCATGGGACCCATCTCCAGCCGTATGGCCATTTTTGTGCCTGGCGCGGCGCCAAGTGGGAAAGGGTGGTGTCGAGGCTGAAGGCAGCAGGAGAGCCTGCAGCCCCCAGGTCTGTGGGGCTACGCAAGCGGTTCCCAAAGAGCTTTAGAACAAGGCATAGTTTTCCCTGCTGGCTCTTTGGGCGGGGAACCCATCTCCAGCCGTATGGCCATTTTTGTGCCTGGCGCGGTGCGTAGTGGGAAAGGGTGGTTTTGAGGCTGAAGGCAGCAGCAAAGCCCACAGCCCCCAGGTCTGTGGGGCTACGCAAGCAGTTCCCAAAGAGCTTTAGAACAAGGCATAGTTTTCCTTGCTGGCTCTTTGGGCATGGGACACATCTACAGCCATAGGCCATTTTTGTGCCTGATAGGGCGCCAAGTGGGAAAGGGTGGCTTTGAGGCTGAAGGCAGCAGGAAAGCCTGCAGCCCCCAGGTCTGTGGGGCTACGCAAGCGGTTCCCAAAGAGCTTTAGAACAAGGCATAGTTTTCCCTGCTGGCTCTTTGGGCGGGGGACCCATCTCCAGCCGTATGGCCATTTTTGTGCCTGGCGCGGAGCCAAGTGGGAAAGGGTGGTGTCGAGGCTGAAGGCAGCAGGAAAGCCTGCAGCCCCCAGGTCTGTGGGGCTACGCAAGCGGTTCCCAAAGAGCTTTAGAACAAGGCATAGTTTTCCCTGCTGGCTCTTTGGGCGGGGGACCCATCTCCAGCCGTATGGCCATTTTTGTGCCTGGCGCGGCGCCAAGTGTGAAAGGGTGGCTTTGAGCCTGAAGGCAGGAGCAAAGCCTGCAGCCCCCAGGTCTGTGGGGCTACGCAAGCGGTTCCCAAAGAGCTTTAGAACAAGGCATAGTTTTCCCTGCTGGCTCTTTTGGCAGGGGACCCATCTGCAGCCGTATGGCCATTTTTGTGCCTGGCCCGGCGCCAAGTGGGAAAGGGTGGCTTTGAGGCTGAAGGCAGCAGGAAAGCCTGCAGCCCCCAGGTCTGTGGGGCCACGCAAGCGGTTCCCAAAGAGCTTTAGAACAAGGCATAGTTTTCCCTGATGGCTCTTTGGGCATGGGACCCATCTCCAGCCATGGGCCATTTTTGTGCCTGATGCGGCGCCAAGTGGTAAAGGGTGGTTTTGAGGCTGAAGGCAGCAGGAAAGCCTGCAGCCCCCAGGTCTGTGGGGCTACGCAAGCGGTTCCCAAAGAGCTTTAGAACAAGGCATAGTTTTCCCTGCTGGCTCTTTGGGCATGGGACCCATCTCCAGCCATAGGCCATTTTTGTGCCTGGAGCGACGCCAAGTGGGAAAGGGTGGTGTCGAGGCTGAAGGCAGGAGCCAAGCCTGCAGCCCTAAGGTCTGTGGGGCTACGCAAGCGGTTCCCAAAGAGCTTTAGAACAAGGCATAGTTTTCCCTGCTGGCTCTTCGGACGGGGGACCCATCTCCAGCCATAGGCCATTTTTGTGCCTGATGCGGCGCCAAGTGGGAAAGGGTGGCTTTGAGGCTGAAGGCAGCAGCAAACCCTGCAGCCCCCAGGTCTGTGGGGCTACGCAAGCGGTTCCCAAAGAGCTTTAGAACAAGGCATAGTTTTCCTTGCTGGCTCTTTGGGCATGGGACACATTTCCAGCCATAGGCCATTTTTGTGCCTGGCCCGGCGCCAAGTGGGAAAGGGTGGCTTTGAGGCTGAAGGCAGCAGCAAAGCCCGCAGGCCCAGGCCTGTGGGGCTACGCAAGCGGTTCCCAAAGAGCTTTAGAACAAGGCATAGTTTTCCCTGCTGGCTCTTTGGGCGGGGGACCCATCTCCAGCCGTATGGCCATTTTTGTGCCTGGCGCGGCGCCAAGTGGGAAAGGGTGGCTTTGAGGCTGAAGGCAGCAGCAAAGCCTGCAGCCCCCAGGTCTGTGCGGCTACGCAAGTGGTTCCCAAAGAGCTTTAGAACAAGGCATAGTTTTCCCTGCTGGCTCTTTGGGCGGGGGACCCATCTCCAGCCGTATGGCCATTTTTGTGCCTGGCGCGGCGCCAAGTGGGAAAGGGTGGTGTCGAGGCTGAAGGCAGCAGGAAAGCCTGCAGCCCCCAGGTCTGTGGGGCCAAGCAAGCGGTTCCCAAAGAGCTTTAGAACAAGGCATAGTTTTCCCTGCTGGCTCTTTGGGCGGGGGACCCATCTCCAGCCGTATGGCCATTTTTGTGCCTGGCGCGGCGCCAAGTGGGAAAGGGTGGTTTTGAGGCTGAAGGCAGCAGGAAAGCCTGCAGCCCCCAGTTCTGTGGGGCTACGCAAGCGGTTCCCAAAGAGCTTTAGAACAAGGCATAGTTTTCCCTGCTGGCTCTTTGGGCATGGGACCCATCTCCAGCCATAGGCCATTTTTGTGCCTGGCGCGACGCCAAGTGGGAAAGGGTGGCTTTGAGGCTGAAGGCAGCAGGAAAGCCTGCAGCCCCCAGGTCTGTGGGGCTACGCAAGCGGTTCCCAAAGAGCTTTAGAACAAGGCATAGTTTTCCCTGCTGGCTCTTTGGGCGGGGGACCCATCTCCAGCCATATGGCCATTTTTATGCCTGGCGAAGCGCCAAGTGGGAAAGGGTGGTGTCAAGGCTGAAGGCAGCAGGAAAGCCCGCAGCCCCCAGGTCTGTGGGGCTACGCAAGCGGTTCCCAAAGAGCTTTAGAACAAGGCATAGTTTTCCCTGCTGGCTCTTTGGGCAGGAGACCCATATCCAGCCATAGGCCATTTTTGTGCCTGGCGCGACGCCAAGTGGGAAAGGGTGTTGTCGAGGCTGAAGGCAGCAGGAAAGCCTGCAGCCCCCAGGTCTGTGGGGCTACGCAAGTGGTTCCCAAAGAGCTTTAGAACAAGGCATAGTTTTCCCTGCTGGCTCTTTGGGCGGGGGACCCATCTCCAGTCATATGGCTATTTTTATGCCTGGCGTGGTGCGAGGTGGGAAAGGGTGGTTTTGAGGCTGAAGGCAGCAGGAAAGCCCGCAGCCCCCAGGTCTGTGGGGCTACGCAAGCGGTTCGCAAAGAGCTTTAGAACAAGGCATAGTTTTCCCTGCTGGCTCTTTGGGCGGGGGACCCATCTCCAACCATATGGCCATTTTTGTGCCTGGCGCGGCGCCAAGTGGGAAAGGGTCGTTTTGAGGCTGAAGGCAGCAGGAAAGCCCGCAGCCCCCAGGTCTGTGGGGCTACGCAAGCGTTTCCCAAAGAGCTTAAGAACAAGGCATAGTTTTCCCTGCTGGCTCTTTTGGCAGGGGAACCATCTCCAGCCGTATGGCCATTTTTGTGCCTGGCGCGGTGCCAAGTGGGAAAGGGTGGTTTTGAGGCTGAAGGCAGCAGCAAAGCCCGCAGGCCCAGGTCTGTGGGGCTACGCAAGCGGTTCCCAAAGAGCTTTAGAACAAGGCATAGTTTTCCCTGCTGGCTCTTTGGGCGGCGGACCCATCTCCAGCCATAGGCCATTTTTGTGCCTGGCGCGGCGCCAAGTGGGAAAGGGTGCTGTCGAGGCTGAAGGCAGCAGCAAAGCCTGCAGCCCCCAGGTCTGTGGGGCCAAGCAAGCGGTTCCCAAAGAGCTTTAGAACAAGGCATAATTTTCCCTGCTGGCTCCTTGGGCGGGGGACCCATCTCCAGACATATGGCCTTTTTTGAGCCTGGCGCGGCGCCAAGTGGGAAAGGGTGGTGTCGAGTCTGAAGGCAGCAGGAAAGCCTGCAGCCCCCAGGTCTGTGGGGCTACGCAAGCGGTTCCCAAAGAGCTTTAGAACAAGGCATAGTTTTCCCTGATGGCTCTTTGGGCATGGGACCCATCTCCAGCCACAGGCCATTTTTGTACCTGGCACGGTGCCGAGTGGGAAAGGGTGGTGTCGAGGCTGAAGGCAGCAGCAAAGCCTGCAGCCCCCAGGTCTGTGGGGCTACGCAAGCGGTTCCCAAAGAGCTTTAGAACAAGGCATAGTTTTCCCTGCTGGCTCTTTGGGCGGGGGACCCATCTCCAGCCGTATGGCCTATTTTGTGCCTGGCCCGGCGCCAAGCGGGAAAGGGTGGCTTTGAGGCTGAAGGCAGCAGCAAAGCCTGCAGCCCCCAGGTCTGTGGGGCTACGCAAGCGGTTCCCAAAGAGCTTTAGAACAAGGCATAGTTTTCCCTGCTGGCTCTTTGGGCATGGGACCCATCTCCAGCCTTATGGCCATTTTTGTACCTGGCGCGGCGCCAAGTGGGAAAGTGTGGTGTCGAGGCTGAAGGCAGCAGGAGAGCCTGCAGCCCCCAGGTCTGTGGGGCTATGCAAGCGGTTCCCAAAGAGCTTTAGAACAAGGCATAGTTTTCCCTGCTGGCTCTTTGGGCGGGGGACCCATCTCCAGCCGTATGGCCATTTTTGTGCCTGATGCGGCGCCAAGTGGGAAAGGGTGGTTTTGAGGCTGAAGGCAGCAGGAAAGCCCACAGCCCCCAGGTCTGTGGGGCTACGCAAGCGGTTCCCAAAGAGCTTTAGAACAAGGCATAGTTTTCCCTGATGGCTCTTTGGGCATGGGACCCATCTCCAGCCATAGGCCATTTTTGTGCCTGATAGGGCGCCAAGTGGGAAAGGGTGGCTTTGAGGCTGAAGGCAGCAGCAAAGCCTGCAGCCCCCAGGTCTGTGGGGCTACGCAAGCGGTTCCCAAAGAGCTTTAGAACAAGGCCTAGTTTTCCCTGCTGGCTCTTTGGGCGGGGGACCCATCTCCAGCCGTATGGCCATTTTTGAGCCTGGCGCGGCGCCAAGTGGGAAAGGGTGTTGTCGAGTCTGAAGGCAGCAGGAAAGCCTGCAGCCCCCAGGTCTGTGGGGCTACGCAAGCGGTTCCCAAAGAGCTTTAGAACAAGGCATAGTTTTCCCTGCTGGCTCTTTGGGCGGGGGACCCATCTCCAGCCGTATGGCCATTTTTGTGCCTAGCGCGACGCCAAGTGGGAAAGGGTGGCTTTGAGGCTGAATGCAGCAGCAAAGCCCACAGCCCCCAGGTCTGTGGGGCTACGCAAGCGGTTCCCAAAGAGCTTTAGAACAAGGCATAATTTTCCTTGCTGGCTCTTTGGGCATGGGACCCATCTCCAGCCATAGGCCATTTTTGTGCCTGATGCGGCGCCAAGTGGGAAAGGGTGGCTTTAGAGGCTGAAGGCAGCAGGAAAGCCTGCAGCCCCCAGGTCTGTGGGGCTACGCAAGCGGTTCCCAAAGAGCTTTAGAACAAGGCATAGTTTTCCCTGCTGGCTCTTTGGGCGGGGAACCCATCTCCAGCCGTATGGCCATTTTTGTGCCTGGCGCGGCGCCAAGTGGGAAAGGGTGGTGTCGAGTCTGAAGGCAGCAGGAAAGCCTGCAGCCCCCAGGTCTGTGGGGCTACGCAAGCGGTTCCCAAAGAGCTTTAGAACAAGGCATAGTTTTCCCTGATGGCTCTTTGGGCATGGGACCCATCTCCAGCCACAGGCCATTTTTGTACCTGGCGCGGTGCCAAGTGGGAAAGGGTGGTGTCGAGGCTGAAGGCAGCAGCAAAGCCTGCAGCCCCCAGGTCTGTGGGGCTACGCAAGCGGTTCCCAAAGAGCTTTAGAACAAGGCATAGTTTTCCCTGCTGGCTCTTTGGGCATGGGACCCATCTCCAGCCGTATGGCCATTTTTGTGCCTGGCGCGGCGCCAAGTGGGAAAAGGTGTCTTTGAGGCTGAAGGCAGCAGCAAAGCCTGCAGCCCCCAGGTCTGTGGGGCCACGCAAGCGGTTCCCAAAGAGCTTTAGAACAAGGCATAGTTTTCCCTGATGGCTCTTTGGGCATGGGACCCATCTCCAGCCATGGGCCATTTTTGTGCCTGATGCGGCGCCAAGTGGGAAAGGGTGGCTTTGAGGCTGAAGGCAGCAGGAAAGCCTGCAGCCCCCAGGTTTGTGGGGCTACGCAAGCGGTTCCCAAAGAGCTTTAGAACAAGGCATAGTTTTCCCTGCTGGCTCTTTGGGCGGGGGACCCATCTCCAGCCATAGGCCATTTTTGTGCCTGGAGCGACGCCAAGTGGGAAAGGGTGGTGTCGAGGCTGAAGGCAGGAGCCAAGCCTGCAGCCCTAAGGTCTGTGGGGCTACGCAAGCGGTTCCCAAAGAGCTTTAGAACAAGGCATAGTTTTCCCTGCTGGCTCTTCGGACGGGGGACCCATCTCCAGCCATATGGCCATTTTTGTGCCTAGCGCGACGCCAAGTGGGAAAGGGTGGCTTGGAGGCTGAAGGCAGCAGCAAAGCCTGCAGCCCCCAGGTCTGTGGGGCTACGCAAGCGGTTCCCAAAGAGCTTTAGAACAAGGCATAGTTTTCCTTGCTGGCTCTTTGGGCATGGGACCCATCTCCAGCCATAGGCCATTTTTGTGCCTGATGCGGCGCCAAGTGGGAAAGGGTGGCTTTGAGGCTGAAGGGAGCAGGAAAGCCTGCAGCCCCCAGGTCTGTGGGGCTACGCAAGCGGTTCCCAAAGAGCTTTAGAACAAGGCATAGTTTTCCCTGCTGGCTCTTTGGGCGGGGGACCCATCTCCAGCCGTATGGCCATTTTTGTGCATGGCGCGGCGCCAAGTGGGAAAGGGTGGCTTTGAGGCTGAAGGCAGCAGGAAAGCCCGCAGCCCCCAGGTCTGTGGGGCCAAGCAAGCGGTTCCCAAAGAGCTTTAGAACAAGGCATAGTTTTCCCTGCTGGCTCTTTGGGCGGGGGACCCATCTCCAGCCGTATGGCCATTTTTGTGCCTGGCGCGGTGCGTAGTGGGAAAGCGTGGTTTTGAGGCTGAAGGCAGCAGGAAAGCCTGCAGCCCCCAGGTCTGTGGGGCTACGCAAGCGGTTCCCAAAGAGCTTTAGAACAAGGCATAGTTTTCCCTGCTGGCTCTTTGGGCATGGGACCCATCTCCAGCCATAGGCCATTTTTGTGCCTGGCGCGACGCCAAGTGGGAAAGGGTGGCTTTGAGGCTGAAGGCAGCAGGAAAGCCCGCAGCCCCCAGGTCTGTGGGGCTACGCAAGCGGTTCCCAAAGAGCTTTAGAACAAGGCATAGTTTTCCCTGCTGGCTCTTTGGGCGGGGGACCCATCTCCAACCATATGGCCATTTTTGTGCCTGGCGCGGCGCCAAGTGGGAAAGGGTGGCTTCGAGGCTGAAGGCAGCAGGAAAGCCCGCAGCCCCCAGGTCTGTGGGGCTACGCAAGCGGTTCCCAAAGAGCTTTAGAACAAGGCATAGTTTTCCCTGCTGGCTCTTTGGGCGGGGGACCCATCTCCAGCCGTATGGCCATTTTTGAGCCTGGCGCGGCGCCAGGTGGGAAAGGGTGGCTTTGAGGCTGAAGGCAGCAGCAAAGCCTGCAGCCCCCAGGTCTGTGGGGCTACGCAAGCGGTTCCCAAAGAGCTTTAGAACAAGGCATAGTTTTCCCTGCTGGCTCTTTGGGCGGGGGACCCATCTCCAGCCATAGGCCATTTTTGTGCCTGGCGTGAAGCCAAGTGGGAAAGGGTGCTGTCGAGGCTGAAGGCAGCAGGAAAGCCTGCAGCCCCCAGGTCTGTGCGGCTACGCAACCGGTTCCCAAAGAGCTTTAGAACAAGGCATAGTTTTCCCTGCTGGCTCTTTGGGTGGGGGACCCATCTCCAGCCGTCTAGCTATTTTTGTGCCTGGCGCGGTGCGTAGTGGCAAAGGGTCGTTTTGAGGCTGAAGGCAGCAGGAAAGCCCGCAGGCCCAGGTCTGTGGGGCTACGCAAGCGGTTCCCAAAGAGCTTTAGAACAAGGCATAGTTTTCCCTGCTGGCTCTTTGGGCGGGGGACCCATCTCCAGCCGTATGGCCATTTTTGTGCCTGGCGCGGCGCCAAGTGGGAAAGGGTGGTGTCGAGGCTGAAGGCAGCAGGAAAGCCCGCAGCCCCCAGGTCTGTGGGGCTACGCAAGCGGTTCCCAAAGAGCTTTAGAACAAGGCATAGTTTTCCCTGCTGGCTCTTTTGGCAGGGGACCCATCTCCAGCCGTATGGCCATTTTTGTGCCTGGCGCGGCGCCAAGTGGGAAAGGGTGGCTTTGAGGCTGAAGGCAGCAGGAAAGCCTGCAGCCCCCAGGTCTGTGGGGCCAAGCAAGCGGTTCCCAAAGAGCTTTAGAACAAGGCATAGTTTTCCCTGATGGCTCTTTGGGTATGGGACCCATCTCCAGCCGTATGGCCATTTTTGTGCCTGGCGCGGCGCCAAGTGGGAAAGGGTGGTGTCAAGGCTGAAGTCAGCAGGAAAGCCCGCAGCCCCAGGTCTGTGGGGCTACGCAAGCGGTTCCCAAAGAGCTTTAGAACAAGGCATAATTTTCCCTGCTGGCTCTTTGGGCGGGGGACCCATCTCCAGCCATAGGCCATTTTTGTGCCTGATGCGGCGCCAAGTGGGAAAGGGTGGCTTTGAGGCTGAAGGCAGCAGCAAAGCCTGCAGCCCCCAGGTCTGTGCGGCTACGCAAGTGGTTCCCAAAGAGCTTTAGAACAAGGCATAGTTTTCCCTGCTGGCTCTTTGGGCGGGGGACCCATCTCCAGCCGTATGGCCATTTTTGTGCCTGGCGCGGCGCCAAGTGGGAAAGGGTGGTGTCGAGGCTGAAGGCAGCAGGAAAGCCTGCAGCCCCCAGGTCTGTGGGGCCAAGCAAGCGGTTCCCAAAGAGCTTTAGAACAAGGCATAGTTTTCCCTGCTGGCTCTTTGGGCGGGGGACCCATCTCCAGCCGTATGGCCATTTTTGTGCCTGGCGCGGTGCGTAGTGGGAAAGGGTGGTTTTGAGGCTGAAGGCAGCAGGAAAGCCTGCAGCCCCCAGGTCTGTGGGGCTACGCAAGCGGTTCCCAAAGAGCTTTAGAACAAGGCATAGTTTTCCCTGCTGGCTCTTTGGGCATGGGACCCATCTCCAGCCATAGGCCATTTTTGTGCCTGGCGCGACGCCAAGTGGGAAAGGGTGGCTTTGAGGCTGAAGGCAGCAGGAAAGCCTGCAGCCCCCAGGTCTGTGGGGCTACGCAAGCGGTTCCCAAAGAGCTTTAGAACAAGGCATAGTTTTCCCTGCTGGCTCTTTGGGCGGGGGACCCATCTCCAGTCGTATGGCCATTTTTATGCCTGGCGAAGCACCAAGTGGGAAAGGGTGGCTTTGAGGCTGAAGGCAGCAGGAAAGCCCGCAGCCCCCAGGTCTGTGGGGCTACGCAAGCGGTTCCCAAAGAGCTTTAGAACAAGGCATAGTTTTCCCTGCTGGCTCTTTGGCGGGAGACCCATATCCAGCCATAGGCCATTTTTGTGCCTGGCGCGACGCCAAGTGGGAAAGGGTGTTGTCGAGGCTGAAGGCAGCAGGAAAGCCTGCAGCCCCCAGGTCTGTGGGGCTACGCAAGTGGTTCCCAAAGAGCTTTAGAACAAGGCATAGTTTTCCCTGCTGGCTCTTTGGGCGGGGGACCCATCTCCAACCATATGGCCATTTTTGTGCCTGGCGCGGCGCCAAGTGGGAAAGGGTGGCTTCGAGGCTGAAGGCAGCAGGAAAGCCCGCAGCCCCCAGGTCTGTGGGGCTACGCAAGCGGTTCCCAAAGAGCTTTAGAACAAGGCATAGTTTTCCCTGCTGGCTCTTTGGGCGGGGGACCCATCTCCAGCCATATGGCCATTTTTGAGCCTGGCGCGGCGCCAGGTGGGAAAGGGTGGCTTTGAGGCTGAAGGCAGCAGGAAAGCCTGCAGCCCCCAGGTCTGTGGGGCTACGCAAGCGGTTCCCAAAGAGCTTTAGAACAAGGCATAGTTTTCCCTGCTGGCTCTTAGGGCGGGGGACCCATCTCCAGCCATAGGCCATTTTTGTGCCTGGCGTGAAGCCAAGTGGGAAAGGGTGCTGTCGAGGCTGAAGGCAGCAGGAAAGCCTGCAGCCCCCAGGTCTGTGCGGCTACGCAAGCGGTTCCCAAAGAGCTTTAGAACAAGGCATAGTTTTCCCTGCTGGCTCTTTGGGTGGGGGACCCATCTCCAGCCGTCTAGCTATTTTTGTGCCTGGCGCGTTGCGTAGTGGCAAAGGGTCGTTTTGAGGCTGAAGGCAGCAGGAAAGCCCGCAGCCCCCGGGTCTGTGGGGCTACGCAAGCGTTTCCCAAAGAGCTTTAGAACAAGGCATAGTTTTCCCTGCTGGCTCTTTGGGCAGGGGAACCATCTCCAGCCGTATGGCCATTTTTGTGCCTGGCGCGGTGCGTAGTGGGAAAGGGTGGTTTTGAGGCTGAAGGCAGCAGGAAAGCCCGCAGGCCCAGGTCTGTGGGGCTACGCAAGCGGTTCCCAAAGAGCTTTAGAACAAGGCATAGTTTTCCCTGCTGGCTCTTTGGGCGGGGGACCCATCTCCAGCCGTATGGCCATTTTTGTGCATGGCCCGGCGCCAAGTGGGAAAGGGTGGTGTCGAGGCTGAAGGCAGCAGCAAAGCCTGCAGCCCCCAGGTCTGTGGGGCCAAGGAAGCGGTTCCCAAAGAGCTTTAGAACAAGGCATAGTTTTCCCTGATGGCTCTTTAGACATGGGACCCATCTCCAGCCATAGGCCATTTTTGTGCCTGATAGGGCGCGAAGTGGGAAAGGGTGGCTTTGAGGCTGAAGGCAGCAGCAAAGCCTGCAGCCCCCAGGTCTGTGGGGCTACGCAAGCGGTTCCCAAAGAGCTTTAGAACAAGGCATATTTTTCCCTCCTGGCTCTTTGGGCGGGGGACCCATCTCCAGCCGTATGGCCATTTTTGTGCCTGGCGCGGCGCCAAGTGGGAAAGGGTGGCTTTGAGGCTGAAGGCAGCAGGAAAGCCTGCAGCCCCCAGGTCTGTGGGGCTACGCAAGCGGTTCCCAAAGAGCTTTAGAACAAGGCATAGTTTTCCCTGCTGGCTCTTTGGGCATGGGACCCATCTCCAGCCGTATGGCCATTTTTGTGCCTGGCGCGGCGCCAAGTGGGAAAGGGTGGCTTTGAGGCTGAAGGCAGCAGCAAAGCCTGCAGCCCCAGGTCTGTGGGGCTACGCAAGCGGTTCCCAAAGAGCTTTAGAACAAGGCATAATTTTCCCTGCTGGCTCTTTGGGCGGGGGACCCATCTCCAGCCGTATGGCCATTTTTGTGCCTGGCCCGGCGCCAAGTGGGAAAGGGTGGTGTCGAGGCTGAAGGCAGCAGCAAAGCCTGCAGCCCCCAGGTCTGTGGGGCCAAGCAAGCGGTTCCCAAAGAGCTTTAGAACAAGGCATAGTTTTCCCTGATGGCTCTTTGGACATGGGACCCATCTCCAGCCATAGGCCATTTTTGTGCCTGGCGCGGCGCCAAGTGGGAAAGGGTGGCTTTGAGGCTGAAGGCAGCAGCAAAGCCTGCAGCCCCAGGTCTGTGGGGCTACGCAAGCGGTTCCCAAAGAGCTTTAGAACAAGGCATAGTTTTCCCTGCTGGCTCTTTGGGCGGGGGACCCATCTCCAGCCGTATGGCCATTTTTGTGCCTGGCGCGGCGCCAAGTGGGAAAGGGTGGCTTTGAGGCTGAAGGCAGCAGGAAAGCCTGCAGCCCCCAGGTCTGTGGGGCTACGCAAGCGGTTCCAAAGAGTTTTAGAACAAGGCATAGTTTTCCCTGCTGGCTCTTTGGGCATGGGACCCATCTCCAGCCGTATGGCCATTTTTGTGCCTGGCGCGGCGCCAAGTGGGAAAGGGTGGCTTTGAGGCTGAAGGCAGCAGCAAAGCCTGCAGCCCCAGGTCTGTGGGGCTACGCAAGCGGTTCCCAAAGAGCTTTAGAACAAGGCATAGTTTTCCTTGCTGGCTCTTTGGGCATGGGACCCATCTCCAGCCATAGGCCATTTTTGTGCCTGGCGCGACGCCAAGTGGGAAAGGGTGGCTTTGAGGCTGAAGGCAGCAGCAAAGCCTGCAGCCCCCAGGTCTGTGGGGCTACGCAAGCGGTTCCCAAAGAGCTTTAGAACAAGGCATAGTTTTCCCTGCTGGCTCTTTGGGCGGGGGACCCATCTCCAGCCGTATGGCCATTTTTTGCCTGGCCAGGCGCCAAGTGGGAAAGGGTGTTTTTGAGGCTGAAGGCAGCAGGAAGGCCCGCAGCCCCCAGGTCTGTGGGGCTACGCAAGCGGTTCCCAAAGAGCTTTAGAACAAGGCATAGTTTTCCCTGCTGGCTCTTTGGGCGGGGGACCCATCTCCAGCCGTATGGCCATTTTTGTGCCTAGCGCAGCGCCAAGTGGGAAAGGGTGGCTTTGAGGCTGAAGGCAGCAGCAAAGCCTGCAGCCCCCAGGTCTGTGGGGCTACACAAGCGGTTCCAAAGAGCTTTAGAACAAGGCATAGTTTTCCCTGCTGGCTCTTTGGGCGGGGGACCCATCTGCAGCCGTATGGCCATTTTTGGGCCTGGCGCGGCGCCAAGTGTGAAAGGGTGGTTTTGAGGCTGAAGGCAGCAGCAAAGCCCGCAGCCCCCAGGTCTGTGGGGCTACGCAAGCGGTTCCCAAAGAGCTTTAGAACAAGGCATAGTTTTCCCTGCTGGCTCTTTGGGCGGGGGACCCATCTCCAGCCGTATGGCCATTTTTGAGCCTTTCGCGGCGCCAAGTGGGAAAGGGTGGTTTTGAGGCTGAAGGCAGCAGCAAAGCCCGCAGCCCCCAGGTCTGTGGGGCCAAGCAAGCGGTTCCCAAAGAGCTTTAGAACAAGGCATAGTTTTCCCTGCTGGCTCTTTGGGCGGGGGACCCATCTCCAGCCGTATGGCCAATTTTGTGCCTGGCCAGGCGCCAAGTGGGAAAGGGTGGCTTTGAGGCTGAAGGCAGCAGCAAAGCCTGCAGCCCCAGGTCTGTGGGGCTACGCAAGCGGTTCCCAAAGAGCTTTAGAACAAGGCATAGTTTTCCCTGCTGGCTCTTTGGGCGGGGGACCCATCTCCAGCCGTATGGCCATTTTTGTGCCTGGCGCGGCGCCAAGTGGGAAAGGGTGGTTTTGAGGCTGAAGGCAGCAGCAAAGCCCGCAGCCCCCAGGTCTGTGGGGCTACGCAAGCGGTTCCCAAAGAGCTTTAGAACAAGGCATAGTTTTCCCTGCTGGCTCTTTGGGCATGGGACCCATGTCCAGCCATAGGCCATTTTTGTGCCTGGCGCGACGCCCAGTGGGAAAGGGTGGCTTTGAGGCTGAAGGCAGCAGCAAAGCCTGCAGCCCCCAGGTCTGTGGGGCTACGCAAGCGGTTCCCAAAGAGCTTTAGAACAAGGCATAGTTTTCCCAGCTGGCTCTTAGGGCATGGGACCCATATCCAGCCATAGGCCATTTTTGTGCCTGATGCGGCGCCAAGTGGGAAAGGGTGGCTTTGAGGCTGAAGGCAGCAGGAAAGCCCGCAGCCCCCAGGTCTGTGGGGCTACGCAAGCGGTTCCCAAAGAGCTTTAGAACAAGGCATAATTTTCCCTGCTGGCTCTTTGGGCGGGGGACCCATCTCCAGCCGTATGGCCATTTTTGTGCCTGGCGCGGCGCCAAGTGGGAAAGGGTGCTGTCGAGGCTGAAGGCAGCAGGAAAGCCTGCAGCCCCCAGGTCTGTGGGGCTACGGAAGCGGTTCCCAAAGAGCTTTAGAACAAGGCATAGTTTTCCCTGCTGGCTCTTTGGGCGAGGGACACATCTCCAGCCGTATGGCCATTTTTTGTGCGTGGCCAGGGGCCAAGTGGGAAAGGGTGGTGTCGAGGCTGAAGGCAGCAGGAAGGCCCACAGCCCCCAGGTCTGTGGGGCTATGCAAGCGGTTCCCAAAGAGCTTTGGAGAAGGCATAATTTTCCCTGCTGGCTCTTTGGGCATGGGACCCATCTCCAGCCATAGACCATTTTTGTGCCTACCGCGGCGCCAAGTGGGAAAGGGTGGCTTTGAGGCTGAAGGCAGCAGCAAAGCCTGCAGCCCCCAGGTCTGTGGGGCTACGCAAGCGGTTCCCAAAGAGCTTTAGAACAAGGCATAGTTTTCCTTGCTGGGTTTTTGGGCATGGGACCCATCTCCAGCCATAGGCCATTTTTGTGCCTGATGCGGCGCCAAGTGGGAAAGGGTGGCTTTGAGGCTGAAGGCAGCAGGAAAGCCCGCAGCCCCCAGGTCTGTGGGGCTACGCAAGCGGTTCCCAAAGAGCTTTAGAACAAGGCATAGTTTTCCCTGCTGGCTCTTTGGGCGGGGGGACCCATCTCCAGCCATATGGCCATTTTTGTACCTGGCGCAGCGCCAAGTGGGAAAGGGTGGCTTTGAGGCTGAAGGCAGCAGCAAACCCTGCAGCCCCCAGGTCTGTGGGGCTACGCAAGCGGTTCCCAAAGAGCTTTAGAACAAGGCATAGTTTTCCCTGCTGGCTCCTTGGGCGGGGGACCCATCTCCAGTCGTATGGCTATTTTTATGCCTGGCGCGGTGCGTAGTGGGAAAGGGTGGTGTCGAGGCTGAAGGCAGCAGGAAAGCCCGCAGCCCCCAGGTCTGTTGGGCTATGCAAGCGGTTCCCAAAGAGCTTTAGAACAAGGCATAGTTTTCCCTGCTGGCTCTTTGGGCGGGGGACCCATCTCCAGTCGTATGGCCATTTTTGTGCCTGATGCGGCACCAAGTGGGAAAGGGTGGCTTTGAGGCTGAAGGCAGCAGGAAAGCCCGCAGCCCCCAGGTCTGTGGGGCTACGCAAGCGGTTCCCAAAGAGCTTTAGAACAAGGCATAGTTTTCCCTGCTGGCTCTTTGGGCGGGGGACCCATCTCCAGCCGTATGGCCATTTTTGTGCGTGGCCAGGGGCCAAGTGGGAAAGGGTGGTGTCGAGGCTGAAGGCAGGAGCAAAACCTGCAGCCCCCAGGTCTGTGGGGCTACGCAAGCGGTTCCCAAAGAGCTTTAGAACAAGGCATAGTTTTCCCTGCTGGCTCTTTGGGCGGGGGACCCATCTCCAGCCGTATGGCCATTTTTGAGCCTGGCGTGGCGCCAAGTGGGAAAGGGTGGCTTTGAGGCTGAAGGCAGCAGCAAAGCCCGCAGCCCCCAGGTCTGTGGGGCTACGCAAGCGGTTCCCAAAGAGCTTTAGAACAAGGCATAGTTTTCCCTGCTGGCTCTTTGGGCGGGGGACCCATGTCCAGCCGTATGGCCATTTTTGTGCCTGGCGCGGCGCCAAGTGGGAAAGGGTGGCTTTGAGGCTGAAGGCAACCGCAAAGCCTGCAGCCCCAGGTCTGTGGGGCTACGCAAGCGGTTCCCAAAGAGCTTTAGAACAAGGCATAGTTTTCCCTGCTGGCTCTTTGGGTGGGGGACCCATCTCCAGCCGTATGGCCATTTTTGTGCATGGCCCGGCGCCAAGTGGGAAAGGGTGGTGTCGAGGCTGAAGGCAGCAGCAAAGCCTGCAGCCCCCAGGTCTGTGGGGCCAAGGAAGCGGTTCCCAAAGAGCTTTAGAACAAGGCATAGTTTTCCCTGATGGCTCTTTAGACATGGGACCCATCTCCAGCCATAGGCCATTTTTGTGCCTGATAGGGCGCGAAGTGGGAAAGGGTGGCTTTGAGGCTGAAGGCAGCAGCAAAGCCTGCAGCCCCCAGGTCTGTGGGGCTACGCAAGCGGTTCCCAAAGAGCTTTAGAACAAGGCATATTTTTCCCTCCTGGCTCTTTGGGCGGGGGACCCATCTCCAGCCGTATGGCCATTTTTGTGCCTGGCGCGGCGCCAAGTGGGAAAGGGTGGCTTTGAGGCTGAAGGCAGCAGGAAAGCCTGCAGCCCCCAGGTCTGTGGGGCTACGCAAGCGGTTCCCAAAGAGCTTTAGAACAAGGCATAGTTTTCCCTGCTGGCTCTTTGGGCATGGGACCCATCTCCAGCCGTATGGCCATTTTTGTGCCTGGCGCGGCGCCAAGTGGGAAAGGGTGGCTTTGAGGCTGAAGGCAGCAGCAAAGCCTGCAGCCCCAGGTCTGTGGGGCTACGCAAGCGGTTCCCAAAGAGCTTTAGAACAAGGCATAGTTTTCCTTGCTGGCTCTTTGGGCATGGGACCCATCTCCAGCCGTATGGCCATTTTTGTGCCTGGCCAGGCGCCAAGTGGGAAGGGGTGTTTTTGAGGCTGAAGGCAGCAGGAAAGCCCGCAGCCCCCAGGTCTGTGGGGCTACGCAAGCGGTTCCCAAAGAGCTTTAGAACAAGGCATAGTTTTCCCTGCTGGCTCTTTGGGCGGGGGACCCATCTCCAGCCGTATGGCCATTTTTGTGCCTGGCGCAGCGCCAAGTGGGAAAGGGTGGCTTTGAGGCTGAAGGCAGCAGCAAAGCCTGCAGCCCCCAGGTCTGTGGGGCTACGCAAGCGGTTCCCAAAGAGCTTTAGAACAAGGCATAGTTTTCCCTGCTGGCTCTTTGGGCGGGGGACCCATCTCCAGCCGTATGGCCATTTTTGTGCCTGGCGCGGCGCCAAGTGGGAAAGGGTGGTTTTGAGGCTGAAGGCAGCAGCAAAGCCTGCAGCCCCCAGGTCTGTGGGGCTACGCAAGCGGTTCCCAAAGAGCTTTAGAACAAGGCATAGTTTTCCCTGCTGGCTCTTTGGGCGGGGGACCCATCTCCAGCCGTATGGCCATTTTTGTGCCTGGCGCGGCGCCAAGTGGGAAAGGGTGGTTTTGAGGCTGAAGGCAGCAGCAAAGCCCGCAGCCCCCAGGTCTGTGGGGCTACGCAAGCGGTTCCCAAAGAGCTTTAGAACAAGGCATAGTTTTCCCTGCTGGCTCTTTGGGCGGGGGACCCATCTCCAGCCGTATGGCCATTTTTGAGCCTTTCACGGCGCCAAGTGGGAAAGGGTGGTTTTGAGGCTGAAGGCAGCAGCAAAGCCCGCAGCCCCCAGGTCTGTGGGGCCAAGCAAGCGGTTCCCAAAGAGCTTTAGAACAAGGCATAGTTTTCCTTGCTGGCTCTTTGGGCATGGGACCCATCTCCAGCCATAGGCCATTTTTGTGCCTGATGCGGCGCCAAGTGGGAAAGGGTGGCTTTGAGGCTGAAGGCAGCAGCAAAGCCTGCAGCCCCCAGGTCTGTGGGGCTACGCAAGCGGTTCCCAAAGAGCTTTAGAACAAGGCATAGTTTTCCCTGCTGGCTCTTTGGGCAGGGGAACCATCTCCAGCCGTATGGCCATTTTTGTGCCTGGCGCGGTGCGTAGTGGGAAAGGGTGGTTTTGAGGCTGAAGGCAGCAGGAAAGCCCGCAGGCCCAGGTCTGTGGGGCTACGCAAGCGGTTCCCAAAGAGCTTTAGAACAAGGCATAATTTTCCCTGCTGGCTCTTTGGGCGGGGGGACCCATCTCCAGCCGTATGGCCATTTTTGTGCCTGGCCCGGCGCCAAGTGGGAAAGGGTGGTGTCGAGGCTGAAGGCAGCAGCAAAGCCTGCAGCCCCCAGGTCTGTGGGGCCAAGCAAGCGGTTCCCAAAGAGCTTTAGAACAAGGCATAGTTTTCCCTGATGGCTCTTTGGACATGGGACCCATCTCCAGCCATAGGCCATTTTTGTGCCTGGCGCGGCGCCAAGTGGGAAAGGGTGGCTTTGAGGCTGAAGGCAGCAGCAAAGCCTGCAGCCCCCAGGTCTGTGGGGCTACGCAAGCGGTTCCCAAAGAGCTTTAGAACAAGGCATATTTTTCCCTGCTGGCTCTTTGGGCGGGGGACCCATCTCCAGCCGTATGGCCATTTTTGTGCCTCGCGCGGCGCCAAGTGGGAAAGGGTGGCTTTGAGGCTGAAGGCAGCAGGAAAGCCTGCAGCCCCCAGGTCTGTGGGGCTACGCAAGCGGTTCCCAAAGAGTTTTAGAACAAGGCATAGTTTTCCCTGCTGGCTCTTTGGGCATGGGACCCATCTCCAGCCGTATGGCCATTTTTGTGCCTGGCGCGGCGCCAAGTGGGAAAGGGTGGCTTTGAGGCTGAAGGCAGCAGCAAAGCCTGCAGCCCCAGGTCTGTGGGGCTACGCAAGCGGTTCCCAAAGAGCTTTAGAACAAGGCATAGTTTTCCTTGCTGGCTCTTTGGGCATGGGACCCATCTCCAGCCATAGGCCATTTTTGTGCCTGGCGCGGCGCCAAGTGGGAAAGGGTGGCTTTGAGGCTGAAGGCAGCAGCAAAGCCTGCAGCCCCCAGGTCTGTGGGGCTACGCAAGCGGTTCCCAAAGAGCTTTAGAACAAGGCATAGTTTTCCCTGCTGGCTCTTTGGGCGGGGGACCCATCTCCAGCCGTATGGCCATTTTTGTGCCTGGCCAGGCGCCAAGTGGGAAAGGGTGGCTTTGAGGCTGAAGGCAGCAGCAAAGCCTGCAGCCCCAGGTCTGTGGGGCTACGCAAGCGGTTCCCAAAGAGCTTTAGAACAAGGCATAGTTTTCCCTGCTGGCTCTTTGGGCGGGGGACCCATCTGCAGCCGTAATGGCCATTTTTGTGCCTGGCGCGGCGCCAAGTGGGAAAGGGTGGTTTTGAGGCTGAAGGCAGCAGCAAAGCCCGCAGCCCCCAGGTCTGTGGGGCTACGCAAGCGGTTCCCAAAGAGCTTTAGAACAAGGCATAGTTTTCCCTGCTGGCTCTTTGGGCATGGGACCCATGTCCAGCCATAGGCCATTTTTGTGCCTGGCGCGACGCCCAGTGGGAAAGGGTGGCTTTGAGGCTGAAGGCAGCAGCAAAGCCTGCAGCCCCCAGGTCTGTGGGGCTACGCAAGCGGTTCCCAAAGAGCTTTAGAACAAGGCATAGTTTTCCCTGATGGCTCTTAGGGCATGGGACCCATATCCAGCCATAGGCCATTTTTGTGCCTGATGCGGCGCCAAGTGGGAAAGGGTGGCTTTGAGGCTGAAGGCAGCAGGAAAGCCTGCAGCCCCCAGGTCTGTGCGGCTACGCAAGCGGTTCCCAAAGAGCTTTAGAACAAGGCATAGTTTTCCCTGCTGGCTCTTTGGGCGAGGGACACATCTCCAGCCGTATGGCCATTTTTGTGCGTGGCCAGGGGCCAAGTGGGAAAGGGTGGTGTCGAGGCTGAAGGCAGCAGGAAGGCCCACAGCCCCCAGGTCTGTGGGGCTATGCAAGCGGTTCCCAAAGAGCTTTAGGAGAAGGCATAATTTTCCCTGCTGGCTCTTTGGGCATGGGACCCATCTCCAGCCATAGACCATTTTTGTGCCTACCGCGGCGCCAAGTGGGAAAGGGTGGCTTTGAGGCTGAAGGCAGCAGCAAAGCCTGCAGCCCCCAGGTCTGTGGGGCTACGCAAGCGGTTCCCAAAGAGCTTTAGAACAAGGCATAGTTTTCCTTGCTGGGTTTTTGGGCATGGGACCCATCTCCAGCCATAGGCCATTTTTGTGCCTGATGCGGCGCCAAGTGGGAAAGGGTGGCTTTGAGGCTGAAGGCAGCAGGAAAGCCCGCAGCCCCCAGGTCTGTGGGGCTACGCAAGCGGTTCCCAAAGAGCTTTAGAACAAGGCATAGTTTTCCCTGCTGGCTCTTTGGGCGGGGGACCCATCTCCAGCCATATGGCCATTTTTGTACCTGGCGCAGCGCCAAGTGGGAAAGGGTGGCTTTGAGGCTGAAGGCAGCAGGAAAGCCTGCAGCCCCCAGGTCTGTGGGGCTACGCAAGCGGTTCCCAAAGAGCTTTAGAACAAGGCATAGTTTTCCCTGCTGGCTCCTTGGGCGGGGGACCCATCTCCAGTCGTATGGCTATTTTTATGCCTGGCGCGGTGCGTAGTGGGAAAGGGTGGTGTCGAGGCTGAAGGCAGCAGGAAAGCCCGCAGCCCCCAGGTCTGTGGGGCTATGCAAGCGGTTCCCAAAGAGCTTTAGAACAAGGCATAGTTTTCCCTGCTGGCTCTTTGGGCGGGGGACCCATCTCCAGTCGTATGGCCATTTTTGTGCCTGATGCGGCACCAAGTGGGAAAGGGTGGCTTTGAGGCTGAAGGCAGCAGGAAAGCCCGCAGCCCCCAGGTCTGTGGGGCTACGCAAGCGGTTCCCAAAGAGCTTTAGAACAAGGCATAGTTTTCCCTGCTGCCTCCTTGGGCGGGGGACCCATCTCCAGCCGTATGGCCATTTTTGTGCGTGGCCAGGGGCCAAGTGGGAAAGGGTGGTGTCGAGGCTGAAGGCAGGAGCAAAACCTGCAGCCCCCAGGTCTGTGGGGCTACGCAAGCGGTTCCCAAAGAGCTTTAGAACAAGGCATAGTTTTCCCTGCTGGCTCTTTGGGCGGGGGACCCATCTCCAGCCGTATGGCCATTTTTGAGCCTGGCGTGGCGCCAAGTGGGAAAGGGTGGCTTTGAGGCTGAAGGCAGCAGCAAAGCCCGCAGCCCCCAGGTCTGTGGGGCTACGCAAGCGGTTCCCAAAGAGCTTTAGAACAAGGCATAGTTTTCCCTGCTGGCTCTTTGGGCGGGGGGACCCATGTCCAGCCGTATGGCCATTTTTGTGCCTGGCGCAGCGCCAAGTGGGAAAGGGTGGCTTTGAGGCTGAAGGCAACCGCAAAGCCTGCAGCCCCAGGTCTGTGGGGCTACGCAAGCGGTTCCCAAAGAGCTTTAGAACAAGGCAGAGTTTTCCCTCCTGGCTCTTTGGGTGGGGGACCCATCTCCAGCCGTATGGCCATTTTTGTGCCTGGCGCGGCGCCAAGTGGGAAAGGGTGGTTTTGAGGCTGAAGGCAGCAGCAAAGCCTGCAGCCCCCAGGTCTGTGGGGCTACGCAAGCGGTTCCCAAAGAGCTTTAGAACAAGGCATAGTTTTCCCTGCCGGCTCTTTGGGCGGGGGACCCATCTCCAGCCATAGGCCATTTTTATGCCTGGGGCGGCGCCAAGTGGGAAAGGGTGGTGTCGAAGCTGAAGGCAGCAGGAAAGCCCGCAGCCCCCAGGTCTGTGGGGCTATGCAAGTGGTTCCAAAAGAGCTTTAGAACAAGGCATAGTTTTCCCTGCTTGTTCTTTGGGCGGGGGACCCATCTGCAGCCGTATGGCCATTTTTGGGCCTGGCGCGGCGCCAAGTGGGAAAGGGTGGTGTCGAGTCTGAAGGCAGCAGGAAAGCCCGCAGCCCCCAGGTCTGTGGGGCTACGCAAGCGGTTCCCAAAGAGCTTTAGAACAAGGCATAGTTTTCCCTGCTGGCTCTTTGGGCGGGGGACCCATGTCCAGCCATAGGCCATTTCTGTGCCTGATAGGGCGCCAAGTGGGAAAGGGTGGCTTTGAGGCTGAAGACAGCAGGAAAGCCTGCAGCCCCCAGGTCTGTGGGGCTATGCAAGCGGTTCCCAAAGAGCTTTAGAACAAGGCATAGTTTTCCCTGCTGGCTCTTTGGGCGGGGGACCCATCTCCAGCCGTATGGCCATTTTTGTGCCTGGCGCGGCGCCAAGTGGGAAAGGGTGGTGTCGAGGCTGAAGGCAGCAGCAAAGCCCGCAGCCCCTAGGTCTGTGGGGCCAAGCAAGCGGTTCGCAAAGAGCTTTAGAACAAGGCATAGTTTTCCCTGCTGGCTCTTTGGGCATGGGACCCATCTCCAGCCATAGGCCATTTTTGTGCCTGGCGCGACGCCCAGTGGGAAAGGGTGGCTTGGAGGCTGAAGGCAGCAGCAAAGCCTGCAGCCCCCAGGTCTGTGGGGCTACGCAAGCGGTTCCCAAAGAGCTTTAGAACAAGGCATAGTTCTCCTTGCTGGCTCTTAGGGCATGGGACCCATCTCCAGCCATAGGCCATTTTTGTGCGTGGCCAGGGGCCAAGTGGGAAAGGGTGGTGTCGAGGCTGAAGGCAGCAGGAAGGCCCACAGCCCCCAGGTCTGTGGGGCTATGCAAGCGGTTCCCAAAGAGCTTTAGAAGAAGGCATAGTTTTCCCTGCTGGCTCTTTGGGCATGGGAACCATCTCCAGCCATAGACCATTTTTGTGCCTACCGCGGCGCCAAGTGGGAAAGGGTGGCTTTGAGGCTGAAGGCAGCAGCAAAGCCTGCAGCCCCCAGGTCTGTGGGGCTACGCAAGCGGTTCCCAAAGAGCTTTAGAACAAGGCATGGTTTTCCTTGCTGGGTCTTTGGGCATGGGACCCATCTCCAGCCATAGGCCATTTTTGTGCCTGATGCGGCGCCAAGTGGGAAAGGGTCGTTTTGAGGCTGAAGGCAGCAGCAAAGCCTGCAGCCCCCAGGTCTGTGGGGCTATGGAAGCGGTTCCCAAAGTGCTTTAGAACAAGGCCAGGATTTCCCTGCTGGCTCTTTGAGCGGGGGGACCCATCTCCAGCCGTATGGCCATTTTTGTGCCTGGCGCGGCGCCAAGTGGGAAAGGGTGGCTTTGAGGCTGAAGGCAGCAGGAAAGCCCGCAGCCCCCAGGTCTGTGGGGCTACGCAAGCGGTTCCCAAAGAGCTTTAGAACAAGGCATAGTTTTCCCTGCTGGCTCTTTGGGCGGGGGGACCCATCTCCAGCCATATGGCCATTTTTGTGCCTGGCGCAGCGCCAAGTGGGAAAGGGTGCTGTCGAGGCTGAAGGCAGCAGCAAAGCCTGCAGCCCCCAGGTCTGTGGGGCTACGCAAGCGGTTCCCAAAGAGCTTTAGAACAAGGCATAGTTTTCCTTGCTGGCTCTTTGGGCGGGGGACCCATCTCCAGCCGTAATGGCCATTTTTGTGCCTGATGCGGCGCCAAGTGGGAAAGGGTGGCTTTGAGGCTGAAGGCAGCAGGAAAGCCCGCAGCCCCCAGGTCTGTGGGGCTACGCAAGCGGTTCCCAAAGAGCTTTAGAACAAGGCATAGTTTTCCCTGCTGGCTCTTTGGGCGGGGGACCCATCTCCAGCCGTAATGGCCATTTTTGTGCCTGGCGCGGAGCCAAGTGGGAAAGGGTGGTGTCGAGGCTGAAGGCAGGAGCAAAGCCCGCAGCCCCCAGGTCTGTGGGGCTACGCAAGCGGTTCCCAAAGAGCTTTAGAACAAGGCATAGTTTTCCCTGCTGGCTCTTTGGGCGGGGGACCCATCTCCATCCGTATGGCCATTTTTGAGCCTGGCGCGGCGCCATGTGGGAAAGGGTGGTTTTGAGGATGAAGGCAGCAGCAAAGCCTGCAGCCCCCAGGTCTGTTGGGCCAAGCAAGCGGTTCCCAAAGAGCTTTAGAACAAGGCATAGTTTTCCCTGCTGGCTCTTTGGGCGGGGGACCCATCTCCAGCCGTATGGCCATTTTTGTGCCTGGCGCGGCGCCAAGTGGGAAAGGGTGGCTTTGAGGCTGAAGGCAGCAGGAAAGCCCGCAGCCCCCAGGTCTGTGGGGCTATGCAAGCGGTTCCCAAAGAGCTTTAGAACAAGGCATAGTTTTCCTTGCTGGCTCTTTGGGCATGGGACCCATCTCCAGCCGTATGGCCATTTTTGTGCCTGGCGCAGCGCCAGGTGGGAAAGGGTGGTGTCGAGTCTGAAGGCAGCAGCAAAGCCTGCAGCCCCCA